>NC_087067.1:53171913-53421479 GCF_963678635.1 Symsagittifera roscoffensis | reverse complement strand
CTCAGTAACGATTGTACAGCTACAATCGATACAATTTTGACAGTCTCGATTGTAATTTCAATTTAATTCACTCTTTTTCTTTACTTTCGAGAGTCATCATTGCTGTTTTTAGCAAATGCATGGTTTCTGTCCAATATACATGCAAAATTGTGAGCTCATGGCTGGGTCTCAGTATCCCTGTATCCCACTCCTAAAAACAGTGCTACTACCTAATTACCAAATAATTATTTTTGTTCAACCTCAGGTATTTTATCTGGTGGCCTTATTATCGGTTAAATTAATTATTGAGCTTGCCATAAGCAAGCTTTATCAAAGTGGAATAGAGTTTTTTTTGGGTTAACAACCAGTTAACAAAATCAGTTGAATTGCTTCCTGTATCTTCTCTTTACTTTTCTTCTCATCTTCTCTTAACATGTTCTAGATTGCTTTCCCTAGTCTGGAGGTAAAACAGTTGACTTTGTACCCTGAAGTCTGGGGTTTGATTCGTGGCCAGATCTTGTTTTTTCAGTATGCCGAGAAAAGTTCCGAGAAAAAACTTCCGAGAAAAAACTTCCGAGAAAAATGAACTGTTGGTTTTTCGTTTGTTCGCTCAGATTTTGTCGGCTTTTGCCACAACGGATTTATGATTGCGCTAAGGAAAAAATTCACGGTTGTTGCAAGTGCAAGTGTTGTTCATTCTAGTTTCAAGAGGGAATTGAAAAATTAAAAAGAAACTCAAAAAACCATTTTTTTTGTTCAAGTCGTTTTTTCAGCTCACTGATTTTTATTTTGCTGTAAACAACATTACTTGTAGTTGCAAGTGCAGTTTTTGTCCAATGTTGTTTAAGGTAGGATCAAGGAGATATCTGTGGCGATTGTCTTACGATATTCAGAAATGTGACCATCAATTGCAATAAAGTTTTCACGCAACGTTTTTTTCAACAATTCATTTAAGTTTCTCGTTTGAGACACATAACTTTTTGATTTTGCATTTTTTGTATCTGAATTTTATTTAGTATCGCTTCGCATATGTATTAATTTATTGTATGTGTGTGAGATTTTTGAGTTCTTACAGAAAATTTTGACTGCTTGTTTCTCAATTCTTACTTTTTTCATTTTTTGGCATTTTTATTTCTCAAAATGATATTTTAGAAGACTAGCAGCTGAACATTTTTTTAGACTTTTGCTTTCTACAGTTTATTTTGCTATGCTTGGATTGTAACGAAAGATTGAAGTTTGAACAAAGATTTGCGTTAATTTTTCATTTTTTTGGGATGCATGGTTTCTGTGTAATATACATGCAAAATAGTGAGCTACCGGCCGTGAGCTTTCTAATTTTTTTGTTCGGGCTACCGGCCGTGAGCTTTCTAATTTTTTGTTATGTTTTTTTAGAACATGGTTTTGGAAAATGTTAAATGGTTTCCTGGTTTTTATAAACGACAAGTTTTTTGTACAAGAGATTTTTTGTTTGAAATTTGAACAAAGATTTGCGTTAATTTTTCAATTTTTTTGGGATGCATGGTTTCTGTCCAACATACATGCAAAATAGTGAGCTACTGGCCGTGAGCTTTCTACCTTTTTTCTTATTTTTTTTTCAGAACATGGTTTTGGAAAATGTTAAATGGTTTCCTGGTTTTTAGACACGACAAATTTTTTGTACAAGAGATTTTGTGTTCGAAATTTGAACAAAGATTTGCGTTAATTTTTCTTTTTTTTTGGGATGCCTAGTTTCTGTCGAATATACATGCAAAATAGTGAGCTACCGACCGTGAGCTTTCTAACTTTTTTGTTCGGGCTACCGGCCGTGAGCTTTCTAACTTTTTTGTTATTTTTTTCAGAACATGGTTTTAGAAAATGTTAAATGTTTTCCTGGTTTTTATAAACGACAAATTTTTGTACAAGAGATTTTTTGTTCGAAATTTGAACAAAGATTTGCGTTAATTGTTCATTTTTTGGGATAGATGGTTTCTGTCCAATATACATGCAAAATAGTGAGCTACCGGCCGTGAGCTTTCTAACTTTTTTGTTATTTTTTTTTCAGAACATGGTTTTGGAAAAAGTTAAATGGTTTTGCTGGTTTTTATACACGACAAATTTTTTGTACCAGAGATTTTTGTTCGAAATTTGAACAAAGATTTGCGTTAATTTTTCAGTTTTTTGGGATGCATGGTTTCTGTCCAATATGCCTAGTTTTCAGTTTTTGATCAGATCAAATCATCACACCACGCTTTTTTAAAGAATATGGTCAGAACATTCTGTGCTACATTCAGAGCAAATGGCTATCCTTGTTGTTATTGAATTTTCATATTTGAACAAAATTATATTTGAACAAAAAAAATTTAAATATGACCAACTGGCACATTAGGACAATTTGTCACTTTTTCAAACAAAATACCGAAACCGTTTCCTAAACACTATTAAACGTTTTTTTTTGGCATTTGTGTGATTAAATGATTTCACGGCTAGATTTTTATAAAAAACTGCAGCCATTGTCGTTCGAGATTCAGGAGTGTGGTTTTTCTGGCTGAAAATTTGCCATTTTGTGCGTTCTTGAACCTTGTGAGAAGTAAGGGCATTGCAATTGGGTACTAGACAGTAAAAAACTCTGTTCTCATAACCTCCAAACTTAAAATTTGCATTTCCAGCCATGCTGTACAATTAACAACTAGTCTAGAGCTACTGATTCTGGCTCATCGGCTGAAAACAAAAAGGGATAGTTTTTTGGTCAGTTTTACTGAATTCTTCCCAGTTTATTCGGACTACCGGCCGTGAGCTTTCTAACTTTTTTGTTATTTTTTTTCAGAACATGGTTTTGGAAAATATTAAATGGTTTCCTGGTTTTTAAACACGACAAATTTTTTGTACAAGAGATTTTTTGTTCGAAATTTGAACAATGATTTGCGTTAATTTTTCAGTTTTTTGCGTTGCATGGTTTCTATCCAATATGCCTATTTTTAGTTTTTGATTACTAATAAGCAACTCTTTACTTATTGTATTCTATTGTTTTTGTTCAGTAGATAAAAATCATCATATCCATCGGAGATGGATCAACCCTTTCCCTCAACTCCCAGCTTCTCATTATCTGAAAACGAATTTTGATGTTTTTTAATTCAATTCAGGACATATCTGGAAGCTAAAATTTTTTAAAATACACATTCAGTTTTCTGCCCGAGACCCTTCCGGATTCTGGAATATGGACGCAGAGCAGTCTTGTCATTCTACTGGAAGGGTGGTAAAATCCTCCCAATACTCTTCCTTCGTGATTCTCCGGAATTGCTCGGTAACGATTGTACAGCTACAATCGATACAATTCGGACAGTCTCGATGGTAATTTCAATTTAATTCACTCTTTTTCTTCACTTTCGAGAGTCACTATTGCTGTTATTAGCGAATGCATGGTTTCTGTCCAATATACATGCAAAATAGTGAGCTCATGGCTGGGTCTCAGTATCCCTGTATCCCACTCCTAAAAACAGGGCAACTACCTAATTACCATATAATTATTTTTGTTCAACCTCAGGTATTTTATCTGGTGGCCTTATTATCGGTTAAATTAATTATTGAGCTAGCCATAAGCAAGCTTTATCAAAGTGGAATCGATATTTTTTTGCAGAATGAATCCAGATGTTAATTAAATTCAATTCAGGACATAATAGGGAAACTAAAAGTTTATATAAGATGATAAAAGTTCCAGACCCGAGACACCTCCGGATTCTTGAATCCGGGTAAATAAGACTCTTATTCTCCTTCCGGAAGGCTGTCTTCCACCCTTCACCGTTGTTCGCAACGGCCTTGCAACTATTGTAGCGACACAATAGTTGCAACTCGGAACGGTCTCTGCTACTTCTGCAATCTGTTGTTGTTTTTCAATCACAATTCTCGTTGTTATCGCAATCGCAACTAGTGTTGTTGTTATGTTTCGTTTCGGTTTTTTATCAAAATGACCGTTTCTGACGTTTCTCAGAAATATGACGTCATACTTCGATAATTTAAAAGTTTGAAACATCAGAATATTCTAGCCTTCACCGTTTGACTAATCCTCCCAATAACGTTGTTAATCTCTTAAAACCGCCAATTCGGAAGGTTAGCTGCTAAAATTTCAAATCCGTTGAATCTGCATTTGGATCCATTCTGGTCGAATGTCACATACTCCCCGGACAATCCGGTCAATGTCCTCATTGAATCTCGCAATGTTCGTAAAATAGCTACAGTGTCATCGAACAGAATTTACAAAATGCACGAAATCAATTTTATCCGCGTCACATCAACTGCAGAATATAAATGGCATCATACTACATCACTATAGCCTTCAAATTTCTTCATTAATCTGCAAATTGAGGATATGACCTAAGATAAAAAACATCTTTTCTGAATTCCAATGTCAATGTCCTGACTAAAAAATTTTTTCTCCTAGATTTTTAAAAGATGTTGGTTTGCAAGGACAGTCCTGCCAACCAACAAGCTAAAATTATCCTACTATGCTCCTTCCCTTCGGAAATCCTGCTTGTTATTGTCCTGAATATTAAGGCTAAGAAAATCTGTGGTTAGAAAAAACAATGAAACAATCTCCCTCTTCGAGAGATTACCCAAGCCTTTCATATCACCACAAAGTGATCAGTTCTCCTAGTTGATTAAAAACACTCATGCAGGCTGGAATATTTGAATATACTCTTCCATTCAAGCCTTTCTAAATAAATAGTAAGTAAGTGTCTCTAAATCCACTAACTAAAATCAAAATGAAAATTTATAAATGCAACAAATTCTTTAATGTTCAAAGATCAAATAAATGTTTCAGTTTTCAATTACAACTTGGTTGCTTAGTTTCTCACTTGAGTTTTTTCACACACATAAAACAATTCTGAGTTTTAGTTTATTCTTCTTCGTCACGCCTTTGTTTTCTTCTTTTTTGGTCGTTTAGAAGTTCTAAGACTTCTAAATTCTTCTAATTTTCCTTCTTTTTACCTCTTGTTCTTTCGACCGTTTGTCAATGTTCCATCACTTTCTCCTGTGACACTGACTCTGCACTCTCAGTTTCTGTGTCTTGCAACACATCGTTAGCTATCCTGACGCTGTTGGAAGCAGTCCTCCAACACTTCTGCTCTTCTACCCTCTGTTTGCAACAAGATAGGGGATCCACGTTAGATTCTCTGTTTCGGCAGAAGCTGTTGTGGAGACACAACGTCACGTTTCTCTCCAAATCTTCCTTCAACATTTCTTCCTTCTTCTTTCCACTACGTTCACTCGTCCTGGAACTTCTCTTTACAGCGGTGTTCACTGCATTCCGATGAGTCACGAAAGCTCGCTTGAAAGCTCCTGCTCCAATGACCAGTTGATATCCACTGTACACTCTGCCGTGCTTCGACATATGCTTTTTGGCATATTCGTACAACCATGCAATCATGTTAGCTCTGAACCATGGCATCAATCGTCTTCTCTCCCATATCTTTTTCACTTCCATCGGAATGTTTAGAGTCTTGCACATTGTCTCAAAAAGATCTAAATCTTTTAGACAATCGAATTTCTGCAACTGTTCTCTCGTCGGTGCCTCCTGTCTATTGTTTTCTCTCACATGAATCTCCAGCCATCGTATCGCCATCATAACTCCCACTATCACTATCGTTATGGGCCGTGATGAGTCTGGTAAACCCACGGAGAGCAGCTCTCCAGAGTCCCAGATCAACACCAGATTACTACGCTTGGGATACCACCAGGTCTGCAGCAGGCAGTGGCACGGAAACTTGTCATGTGTCAACATGATGCTCCTCCAATTACCTTTTTCCGAAGCTTCCAGTAATGGTTCCACTTCCATCAACACTCGGTTGACTTCATCTTTCTCGTCTACTGTATTGTAATCTGTAACGGTTGATCCTCTCTGTTTCTGTCTTTCAAAATCACTGAAGTTCCCACTCACGTATCCCATGAACTTCCTTCCCAGTATCGATTCCAAATCCTCCTTTGTTCTCTCTGGAACTGCTGAGAAAATTTTACATAGCAACTCGTATGATTTTTTGGACATTCTCGTTAGTCTCACACTCTTTGGTACTGAGAAGGCTTGATCCACGATCGTTCTCGTACTCTTTACATCCACAGCTACGAAATGCATCGGGTATCTGCTCTTGCACATTGGAGCCAATGTCGATCCCACCAAATATCGTGCTCCTGATGGTCTACAATAAGACTCACTATGTCTGATGTTCATTTCCGTCTCGATCGCTTCCCTCCATTTTCCTATATACTTTTGCTCAGTTTGCAGAACTCCTGGGAACACTTCTACACTGATGGCTGTGACCATCTCATGTTTGTGTTCTAGATTCAATAGTGACTCTAAAGAACCAAACATGCTGGTCACTAGATTCACCTCGGTTCCTCCATGGCAATCTGCGATCAGTTCCTTTTCCGTTCTTGCTTTCATCACGACATTCCCAAATATATCGTCAATTGCTTGTGTTGTCTCTCTAGGGTTTTCACACAATCCAGACCTCCACACACACGACCTTCTAGTCCACAGACTTCCGCCAGACAGCTACCAGGTTTAGCCCAGTCTTCTGGTCCCCAGGCAGGCAACTCCACTTTGTCTTCCCCGTTGCTCCTAGAGGCTGTTATCATCACATTATATATGATGTTCAGGTCACGCAGGTTACAATCTGCGTTCAGTTCCCTCTGCACGTCTTGTGTCGCCCGTAATATCGAGTCAGCATTGGCACTAGGACACCATGATGGTCTCATCAGTTCCCACACTACCATCAAGCTCGTTCTCAGCAATTCATCTGAGAATCCCAACCCAAACTCCACTCTTTTGTCAGATTTTGGTACGGAAGGTGCAGTCTTCTTCCAAGACCAGTCCAAATTTGGTCTGTGGATTATTAGCGCTCTTAATTGTTACAATTCTCGACGTCCAGAATCTTAGCAACACTGCCTGCTCGTAATCGAAGAAGCAATCGCGTATGTCTTCACTCAGGAAAGGGTTATGATTCCGGACACGTAGCTGTATGACTTCTTCTTGATCGGTCCAAAGTACTCACTGGATTTCGGTAGTGCCCCCATAGATTCTTTAGTGAGTCTCAGCTCCTTGTTTGAAAATCTCCTGATTTCGTCTATCTTTCTCATGGGCTCTAACACCTCAGGTTCTTTCATATTCACCCTCATCGGCTTGCTTTGATGCATCTCCAGCAGTGCTAGCAAGAGTGAGGCTTTTGTTCGCTCATCGCCCTCCCTCACAACATCTTGGCACAGGTGTTCAATGCTGGTACTGAAATCTGCTTTATCAGGAATCGAATGAAACAGAGAGCGTCTCTCGGCTTCGCGCACTTTACTGCTGCTCCCTCTTGGGTTATCAGATCCCTCAGGTTCGTCATAAGGAAAACTTTCTCTTCTTTTGACTTTTTCCTTTCTTCTGAGTCATATTCCCCGCGAGTTAACCCCATCATGCACCAGGCGAACCTCAGTTGTAATTCGGTTCTTATGTAGGGTACTGCCATGAGAGCGTGTATTCTCGGCGCAGTCCTCATTTCCTCCTCATTTCCGCCTGCATCTCGGATGACGCTAAAGTTCCATACGCCTTCTGCTTGAGGGTGGTGCCTCGCAACATCGTCTCCAGATAACCTTCCATGGCCTTTCCGTCTTCCAGGGCCATCACATACCCTCTAGCAGAGTTTCGGTATTCTAACATCTCCATGTATCCACCGGCGGGTTCATCTATTGACACAGTCTCCGACACTGTCAGTCGGTTATACTCCACTGGTACTAGTTGTCCTGCGAGAATTCCCTTTCCGTGGT
Source organism: Symsagittifera roscoffensis (assembly GCF_963678635.1). Classification (NCBI taxonomy): domain Eukaryota; kingdom Metazoa; phylum Xenacoelomorpha; order Acoela; family Convolutidae; genus Symsagittifera; species Symsagittifera roscoffensis. The sequence continues at coordinate 53,413,724 of NC_087067.1, read as the reverse complement.
TCATGGGAGATGGTTTAAAGTCTTTCATTGTACTTTCTCCACATTGGCTAAGTATTTCTATTTCTAAGGTTGCTTCAGTCAGAGTGCGGTCACTCCTTCTGGATTTGTAACCTGTTGACTTTATCCCTGCCATGAGAATGGGTGGCACCATCGCTACATCGGTTAACATTCTGTTCGTGCCAGGTAATTGATAATAACCTTGTCCCAAATCCATGGCTTCTTCGACTCGTTTTCGTTTCGCTGAATTGACAGCTTTCATGGATATCTCTGAATACACCTTCGTCTTTCCTACTCTCCTCGGCATCACCTTGCTGCCTAACTTCATCTTCATCTCATTGATCTTATCAATCACCAATTTTGATCGCATCGTCCCCCTCCTGGTTCTTGACAGATACACCACCTCTCCTCTACCATCCTGCGGTGTCATCTTGATGGGAGAGTTCGCTTCACTTTCATCAGTGGCTGAGTCAATCAACAACTCACTCAATCTCCCTTCACACTCATCAAGTTTATCAAGGACTTCCCGCATCAGTGGTCGGTTGAGACCTGTTTTCAAAATGGACTGTGTCCCATAGCTCTGAACCACTGTTCAGACCTCTTCCATGAACGCCACTCTGTCCAATCTGCATCCCGTCCTACTTTCACGGTCTCGATGATGTACTTCCCACTCTTCTTCGGGCAACGTTCCCAAGAAAGGTACTGTGGCTGAGCCCTCTATTCTTCTTCTTCTAGGTGATTCCATGAGGATTCTTTGTTCGTTATTTCTTGAATTGCCAGGAGGGCTGCTCTCCGGCAAATTCCGTTGCATTTCCATAACGGCTGACGGAGGCTCCAGTGTCGAAATGCCTTCATCCGCTGGCTCAGTCGTCTCCAACGTATCCGCGTTGTTCTCAGGATCACTGAAGATATTGAAATCCAGGCTGGATACTCCTCCTGTCGATGCCCTGTCGTCTTCCCCACCAGCTTGACTTGCATCGTGTTGCATGGGTTCTTCCGCTTGACGGTTTCCTCCCTGTCCATCATCTCCTTCTGACATGTCCTTCTTTGAGCTCGAGGGTCCTTGCTTCTCATTGTCGGATCCTTCCGGAAATTTTGGTATGATCAGTGTGCCTGCTGATCCATCTTCCTCCTCTCCATGGACCACTTTGATTTCCTCGCAGCCGAAGGGTGCTAGGAAGGTTCTCGCCTGCAGTGTTCCTCCTACTTTCAATTCCGGTTTCACACTAATCAGGATCAAGGAGGCCTCAGTCAATTCGGTCCTGCCTCTCATCTTCATAGGCGCTAAGCCTAATCCCGCCCATTCCTCGTCAAATCTTCCAGGCTTGGGAGTCGCGGCGTTGCTTATTCGCCTTCTCGTCGCTTGATCCGTATAGGCAAATCTTGTGTGCTGTAAAACGGCGGCATTTCTCCCTACAAAGTATGGATCCATTGTTCCCACGAAATTCCCTATTCTCCATTCATTGGTTTCAAATGCTCTCAACCTAGGAGTTTGTACCACGGAGACTGCTCCGAGCAACATCCTTCTTATCAGAGGGAATTCGGGGATTTCTTCCGGCAGCTTCTCGTAATCACCCCAATCCTTCGTCTCTTCTCTCACCTTGTGATATGCTGCTGTGAGACGAGGCACTCTGGTTATCTCACCATTCGTTTTATCATAGGGTCTCAGATTTCAAAGTTTCGGGAACACCTCGATGTGTTCTCTTTCTACTTCTCCCATGCGATCACGGAAGTGATCGTCAAAATTGATGACCGTCATTTCTGGCTCTGATATTTTCGCAAATAACAGATCTTCACTCATGAGCTCCCGCAACACGTGCTGCTCACACCAGTTCAGCGCACTACCGTCCACTGCTGATATGAGGTTCAGGTGCAGCACCGACCTCCTATACGCCTCCACCTTGACATCAGGGAACGCAAATGTGACTGCTGGTCCATAGATCACTGTCACAAACTCCGTAGCTCCTCTGATCAACGCTAAGGGATCAGTCCTCATGCCCAAGCACAGATCGGTTAGTAGGGACATGCCCCCAACATGTCGTCTCACATCTTCCTCTCTCTCGATAGTCTCATCTTCCCCCCGTTCCAAAGCAATTTTGTTGTAGTAGATATTGTATAAGAGTGTGTCTCAGGTCTCTTATCTTATTCCACGAGTCCATGGCTTTCTTCATGTCCAATTTTTTTTACCTTTTCCTTCATCTGCTCTGGACAACGTGTCAGTTTCATTAGTCCTCCCAAATTTCCGTGAGTGATCGCAATCAACGTTAGAAGTCCATCTAACCGCAGGTTCTGAATTCCTTCGGTGAGCAGTACCGCCGGTTCCTTCACAATACTCTCAGCTCCAGACCTCACAAACAAGGCTAGCAGCTCCACAATCGATATTTCCACTACCTCTTGGAGGAATTCCTTTATCAAGCAATGAGAAACTTTCGGGTAGACTTTCGCCAAGAAGGACGCGGTCCATCCGGCTCCCAGCCCTTCCAGCATGCTATCTGTTTGTTCAAAGCCCTCTTTCCCCTCACTTTCTGGGTCCAGAAGGTTTCCAAGGTAATCTGGCACATTCTGTTCACAAACTCAGTCGTCTTTTCTTTAGCATTTTCCGCTAGGTTTACCTCTTTCAACAATTAGGCATGGATTTTCTTCATCATTATAGGGCCTTGCTCAAAAGCATCTGCACCCAATGCCGCTACTCGAGGACTTGGTTGGAACCATTGGTTGGCTTCCGGTTTGATTCTCAAAACCATCGCCTCCAAATGGGCTCTAGTCTCCTGTGAATTCTTTCTTCTCGCGCTTTCACCTGTTACTTCTATTGCTCGGAACCATAAGTCGTTTGACATCGCTGTGACCACTCGATGGTCGTCGTCTATTCCTGGTTTAAGTTTGAGCTGTCGACTGAAGTTGGGCAGTTCCAACCCCAGCACTTCATCCAACACTAACATGTGCAGCGCATGGTCCTTGAATCCTCTCATCGCGTTCGAGATATCTGACCACACCGCAGGTAGTTCAGCCCTGAGTGGTCTCAGGTTCTCCATCTCTATCAGGCGATTTGGGGCTGATATGATCACGTCATATTTCCTTTCCGAAAGCAAGGTCACAATCGCATACACGAATTTCAATCCATCCGGGAGGCATGCATACCCCGGAGACAGCGCGAATACTACTCTCGGTGTCACCTTGTTGAACGACCCCTCCTTCGTCGCATCCACCACTTCACCCACTGACTCCAGGATATCCTTTATCACTGGCCACACTGCTTTTTCTGCCATTGCAGGATCTCTGAGTCTGCTCAGAAAACCTCTACTGTGTAAGTGGTCATTGATGCCAGCAAACACGATCGTGACTGGGTTCATGTCCGTCTGTCTTTGTACCCCTATGGCCAGAGATACGGCTTGCAGTAGGTCCAGGTCGACCGCTGCCAACATTATGACATCCGGCCAAAACAGAGACTTAGAAGTGTACACGAAATCTGAATTCGCTACTATCATAACCTTGGCCTTTCTCATTTCTGCTTTGTCGTGCGCGGCAAAGATGGTCTCATCTTTCTTTATCGCTTTCAATCCGCCGTACCTTTGGACGTCACCATCTTAACCCACTTGTTTCGGGTATATTCTATCTTTCACATGACCTGGGGGTGAGCTCAACTGCCTGAACATCTTCACATGTTGTCCGATCGGCGCCCTTGTTACCAAAAGTCTTCCAGGTCTCTCTTCTCGATTCCCTTCATCATGATTCAACCTCACGTCCTGCAATGGTCTTGCGTTTACTGGTCCCATCGTGTTATTAGAATGCAGTCCCTCTAGGTCAGCAAATCTCAAGGCCGTCGTGGAGCTGAAATTTATGCCAGCGGCTATTAACCAGTCTACTCCTGTTATCGAGCACAGTCTACTGTCGGATAGCCTCGCTCCATTCAGCATCCTCCTGGCGTCCTCGATGAAGCTCACCCTCTGGAGATCCAGCTTCATTAGTTCGTCCTTGTACACATGCCAGGGAGACGGTATGGATCTTGACCACATCAATGAGCCTCTATTCGGGCGTCTCTCCTCTCAACTGGTACTTGTCGTCTCCAATCTCGTGTCCGATCTGGACGTGCCAGTTGCCTCTTCCATTGGGTTGACTGGCCCTATTCTCTCCTAGGATGAATGGTCCTCCTCACAGGCGCTTCTCCCAATCGGTCCTGAGCGTCTGTCCTTTGACCTGGTTCGCTAGAGCTCTGTTGTCTGTAGTTCGTGACCGCCGGGACCGTCCCCAAGCGCGTTTCCAGGCTAGGAGGCACAAAGGTGGTAATCACCGCGTCATTCGATGTTCCTTCTTCCTTCAGCACTCCTGTGTCAAAGAGTTCTGCTTCTAGCTCATCCAACCGCTCTTGGAAGACTCGATTCAACTGGATTGTCACTCGATCTGTTGCTGTCGGGAGCCGTGTCTCCGTTGTCTGACTCATTTCTCGAGGCGTCAAGAGCTCCGTCGGGGACTGCCCACGAGGAATACTCCTTGCAGGTATCACTTTCTCCACGGCCGTGGTCAGCGCCCTCCGTTCCGATCGCTCCTTGTAGTCCTGCCTCAAGCGCTCAATTTCTTGACCCTGCTTTTTGTTGCTTCGAACAATTTCTTCCATATGTCCCGATCTTCCTCCGTACTGAGCATGGTTTTGGTCATCTCGTCCAGCTCCCTTTTCGTTCTTTCCAGTTCGTCCTTTATCCCATCCAGATCTTCCATGGTTTGGTTTGTCTGAACCTTCTGTTCTACTTTCGCCCTCTTTGGTGGCAGAGCTGCTCTCAGTGGTGAACCAGACGAGGCCGCCTCGCTGTTCATCTCCTGATGCATTCTCGCCAGCCCAGGTTTGGGTTTGGAGGGCATAGGCATCTCACCTGGTTGGTAGGTCCTGGAACTTCCCAATCCAGGCTCATTCGCCAAGTCACTCCCTGAGAGAGCCCCGTTTCTCCACATCATCACTCTCATGTTTGGGCGGTCTAGTACTCCCCTTTCTCCATATGCTGCCATCAACAGGACTTCCGTGGGGCGGCGGTCCCCACGGTTGTCGTGCCCCAAGATGTTGATCAGGGCGGTCAGCAACACGACTACCTCTGGGTCCTCCAGAGCGAAGTCTCGATCCATTAGCCGACGATAGATCGCATCTATCATCGGTGCTACATATGCCTCTGCCAGGTCCATCAATTCATCCAAGTTGAAATTCTCCATACTTTTCTCCAAATTCGATTTGATTTGATTTGATTTCAAAGTTTTGACTCATGTGAGCAATTAATTGATCAATCAGGATCTAGAAAAGAAGTCACGAATATCACACTTGTCAGTTTCACCTCAACAGATATCGTTAAAATTTACTTAAAAGCAGTTCAGATAAAAAGATTTTTATCCTAAAATTTATTAAAATCAATCAGTCTCTAAAATTTTGGAATTCGACCTAAGATTGGACAGTCCAAACTTTGGATCTATTCCTAAGATCGTCACTCAGTTGTTCATGGTCACTAACCCCTTCTTACCTACGATCTTAATAACATAACACATAACATAACATAACACACATATCACACATTACATACAACTTAGTCTTTAGCCTAACACCCTCTCGCATGTCACTCAGCCTATACTTAAGTAATATTTCTTATGTAAATATACTTGTGTATTTGTATCAGAGAATATCACGTGTACAAGCGCGTACAATTCCCGAGGATGCAGTCGTCCTCTGTTTGGATCGTACACTGGAAACGAGAGCTCCTTCACGTCCATTTCCACGAGGAAGTCCCTCAACCTCGTCAAGGACAAGACTAGGTTCTCTGGGTCCTCATGCTGCTTCTCCGTCGCCCTCGTTACCAAGAAGCATAGGTAATTTCCCGGTATCTGTGACGCCGCCGGAGGTAAGGCCGCTATGCCCCCTATCCCTGGTCTTTGCTTCCATAGGAACTCTATGTTTTTATATTCTCTCTTAAAATCTGCCGCTAACGCTGTCCTAAAACTCATGTCTGCTGTGATTGCTATCGCAGATGTTCTATTTGTGAGCATAAAATCACTGTCTGTTAGTATTATGTTACTTGAATATTCATTTGGTAAGTTAAAATATGACTCAACTACCCTCCCTATGTCAGGTTTCTTAGGTTCCTCGCCTTTTTCTGCTTCTAAGTCTCCTGTCTCTCTTGCTATTCTTAATTTTTTTATTATCAAGTTTTCAGTGTGGGTAAGTCCTACCCCACTCCTCGGACAAAAATATCCATCGACGTCCCCGTCGATCGCATACCGGGTATCAAATCGAGATTGGAAACCGGAATGAGTAATCGCCCTTCCTGGGCAGCCCAGGAAGGATCATCTCGTTCGGTTTTTACGTATTTCATGCTTCTACGATCTACATCTTGAATCGTGACACTGGTCTCCTGTGGGTCCGACGTCATTTCGTTCAGCCATTCTAAGACACGCAGGTTCGTCAAGTCTTGTTCATATGACTGCTGTTGCTCGTCGTCGAATTCTACCTCGGATTTCGACCGGTCGTTGACCCACTCATCATCGTGATCATCGACTATGTCAATGTCTTGTGACACAGTTATTTCTTCTAGACCCACTCTTCTTCCACTATCTTCTTCAGATCTATCCTATCCACTACAAAATCGTCACCGTAAGGGTTATATTTCTTTCTGGGTCTTACCCGTCACTCTGACGAGTCTGCATCGTGAACGGAAGATCCGGTTCCAAATTCTTGGGAACCTCCATCTGTTCGGGATCCTGCCAATCCTCCTCTGCGTAGGGTAAAGTTTTATCGTCCTCTTCGATCACCTCGTTTGGATCCAGGTCCAGCGGTGTATTCGTTCCTTCCTCCACGACTTCGTTTCCATCGTTCTTCTCCCTGGTGCCCTTCTCGTTGACCTCACAAGCAGGATCCATCATTAGATAATCCTCTTCTTTGATGTCTGCAGGTATACACCAGTCTTCTGTCGTTGGATTGTGTGGCTTAATGTTTTCGTAATGAGCGGCTCGGCCAGTACTCAGTCTGTAAAAGCGTCCCTCCTGATGCACTTCCGTAATCATGATGGGTCCCCTTCATTTTTTTAGGTGCTTTTTCGTTCCTTTCGCTGGTATAATGTTCTGAAATACCCATACGTAATCTCCCACCTTGTAAGCTTTTGCACCAGCTGCTTTCTTGTCGAATTTTTTCCTCTGCCTTGCCTGTGCTTGCTGAGTATTTCGTCTACATAAATCGTTCATTTCCTGTTGACGTCTGATCACATCCCTCACATAGACCTGTGGAGACGTTTTCTTTCCCTCATACTCTGGGTAGAAAAAGGTTAAGTGTTAAGACTTCTCGTGTCCAGTTAGTATCATGTGTGGACTAACTCCAGTGGTGGAGTGTTGCGTGCTGTTATAGGCTCCCATCACCTGTGGAAGGTATTTGTCCCAATCGGTCATGTACCTGGAACAATATACTCTCAGCATCGACATTAACGTCCTATTCTGTCTTTCCACTAAGCCATTCGTCTGGGGGTGGTATGTCGTGGAGTGAGCCTGAACAACCTGTGAGCGTCTCATAAGCTCTTTCGTAAGCTCTCCTACAAAAGCTGTTCCATTATCCGATTGAAACGTCATCGGACAACCATGTCTCGCTATGCACGTATTGATCAGGTGGTCGCATGTCTCTTCCGCCAAAGCAGTTATGCAGGGCACGGCCTCTGCATACTTCGTAAAATGATCTATCATGACCAACACCTGATTATAACCACTGTCTGTCATGCATATGTTTTGGTGATCTATCTGCACCACCTCGTTGAATTCAGACGACTCGATCGATTGTAAAGAAAATCGCAACTTCCTTGGATCCTTGACCTGTTGGCATGACAGGCATGCTGTTACCCACTTCTCGCATGCCTTTTTCATTACAGGCCACTCAAAGCGCTTCAGGATCCTCTGATATACTTTATCGATCCCCTGATGGCCCATCTGATCATGCGACCTGAATTATAGTTCTGTCTGATAGAGTTGCGGCAACACTATCGCGTTATACTTGTATAGGACTCTGTCTTCTTCTCTTCTTTTGCAAGCCACAATCCCGTCCTTGTTCAAATATAACCTCCCTTCCTTCTGCATGAAGTATTGTCTCAGGATACGATAACTATCTTCCTCGAGGTCCCCTTTATCCGGAGAACCATTCTTGATCCACCTTTTCAGGTTGCTTGTCATGCGATCATTTCTCTGCGCCCTTAGAAGATCCGAGAGTCTGTATCTTGCCTTCAAGTACGTCTTCAAGACCCTCATCTGACTGTTCAGCTCATTAGGCTGGTGTGTGTCTTCTTCCATCTTAACGCACCAAATCTTCGCCAGCGGCTGTGTTTCTTGCTTGAACGGCTGAAGATCAGTCCTGACTACCTCTTTTTGTGGCAACAGACTTATCGAACGTTTCGATATCGCTATTGTCTCCAAATCATCCGCTGCGTTGTCAAAGACTCTTTCGCTTGGTATAAGGTAGCGATCACTGTCAGGATCCTGGTACACCTCTCTGTCCAGATCCCTTGCACGAGTTCCTGTATGAATAGCTGTCAATTCCTGAGTTTCGGGAATCGTCATCTGAACTCCCCGGACAAAACCTTGTTCCCCAGGTCCTGTTTCTCCTCAGGAACTTCTTCATCTATCTCAGACTCCCCGGACAAACCTTCTTGTCCCGGGTGTTGATCTTGTAATCGCTGGCTCTTCTCATCGTTCGTCTCCCCGGACAAGCAATCTTGCAGCAGATTTTGTTCTACCTTCTCACCTTCTTTATCCTGGTCCACAAAGGTAACGGTTTTCCTTCGCGATCTGCTCCCCTGTTCGTTCCGTCCGTAAGAAGTACTGGTTAAAACCTCGTGTGGTATTGAGGATACTAGTTGCTGAACTTTTGTCCTACAATCCCTCTCGTTCTCTTCGTGTTGTCGTCTGGACGGCATGATCTTTACCTTCTCCCTGATTGTTAGTGATGCCACTGCTGATGTCCACTCGGGGTCATCTCTGGTCACTTCTCTTTCTAACAATCCACCTAGCATCCGCATCACCTGCGGTGTGACCTGCACCGTTTTATCCAATAATGAGAGGCTGTCTATGTTCATGCGAGAGAGTTCTTGTTGGACCAGATTTGAGCGCAGCAAAAGATCCAAGGGGACCGGGTCCTCCTTGGATAGGATTTTTATCTCGGCTGCTTTCTCTACAGGTAACTCAGGATGCCCTGGAATTGGATGTCTAGACTTATCCAATCATCTCGTTAAGGGAAGCGCTTCATAAGTTTCTTTGTCCAGAAACGAAAATCTTTCCTTTATTTCTGCCTGATTGGCTTGCTTCTGCTCCAATCTTTCATAGAACTCAGTTTTCTTGCTGAGGCTGTCAGCATTCTGGTGTTTATCACGCATCCTGTGTTCGATTATCATATGGTAGCCATCCAATCTTATTATCCATCTACCAATATATCTCTGATCCATCGAGTAGGTCTTCAACCAGGATAACGCTCTGTTGTCTACGCGTAACTTAAAGGGAGCGCTCCCCAAGTATGCGCAGTATTTTTCCACAAATGTGACTACTGCAAACATTTCTGCTTTTGGTGCGCCATACTTCATCTCAGTGTCACTCAAGACCTTGCTGCCGTATGCAATGGGACGGAGAACCGTTCTTCCATTCCATTCTTGCTCCTGATGCAATATTCCTGAGATGGCTACTACCGATGCGTCTGTGTCAAGTACATACATGCCCTTTTCTGTAGGCATGTCTAGCACTGGCGCTTCGCACAGTTCCCGCTTTATGTTCTCGAAGGCAACTTGTGCTTCATCGTTCCATTCGAACTTTTTCACTTTGTTGCGCATCAGTTCTGCATCGGATACACCTTGTCCGCATATCCTTTCATGAACTCCCGGTAGTAGTTGGCAAACCCTAGGAAGCTCAGGAGCTGTGTGTCCGTTCTGGGAGCCTTCCATGTCATCACTGCTTCTATTGCTTCCGGGTCCGGCCTCACACCATGCCTGTCCACCATTCTTCCCAGGTACTTGATTGAATCCCTAAGGATTTCACTTTTCGATGGTTTGCACTTCAAGCCTGCTCTTTTTATGCATCCAAAGACCTCATCGAGCCGATCAACATAATCTTCCAATGTTGGTGTCGCTATGACCACGTTGTCCACGTAACACATCACAAGGTTCCCGTACTTCTTTGTCACTCTGGTCAAAGCCTGAGCCATCAGTCTTTGAAAAGTGGCCGTTGCGTTGCACAAGCCGAAGGGCATCCTCTTCCACTGATACAACCTTAATTCGCACACGAATCCGGTTTTCTCTCTGTCCTTCTTCCGCAGAGGGACCTGCCAGAAGGCAGAACCCAAGTCCAATGTGGTGAAAAACTTGGCATCACCAAGCTTAGAGAGGCTCTCGTCTATTCGCGGTATCGGGTACGCATCTTTTATCGTTACCGCGTTCAAGTAACGAAAGTCGCAACAAAACCTATGCTGCCCCCTTTCTTTTTCGCCATTACTACCCCGCAAGCCCATGGCGATTTCGAGGGTTCTATCATGTCGTATTCAAGCAACATTTCTATTTCCGCTCGGCACGCTTCCGACTTGTGTGACGTCATTCGTCTTGCGCCTTCCCAATGGGGAACGGCGCCCTCTTCAAGTTCGATTTCGTGTTCGACGAAATTACAGCAACCGATAACCGCCTTATGTTTTGAAAATACATCTGCGTTCCGATTTAAGAGGTCCCGCAATTTTTCGAAATCTCCCTCACCTATTTTCCCTTTTAAATGTTCTATCTCTGGCAAAACCGGTTTGTCAGATTCTAGTTCATACGATGAGGGGCGTTCCGGAAAAAAAGCAGCTCGATAAGCCGTCGTCCGTTTCGGATTTCATTGAAAACAATTTATGAATAGATTTTAATTCATTAATCCTCTTTAAAATATTTATCTTTATTGGCATGATAAGGACAGTTTTTCACACTATGTTTCTTCAAATTTTCTGTCTCTTCATAGTCGGTCCTCATCGGCAAAGCGTAACCAAGCTTCTTTCCACGCTGGATTGAAACCGTGGTGTCCAGTGTGTTCAATAACACACTGACACACAGTCCGTTTCGCGTTACCGAGAAGCTCCGGCCTAAAATCACCGAACTCTGACTATTTGGATTCGGTACTAAACAAGCCTGTTTACTATCGCTAAACGAATTTAAATTTCTCATTCTAAAAATTGCCACCACAGCTTGTCCTGGCTGTAGTTTCACTTTTCTATCAAAAAAATTGGTACCTTGTTTTCGTCTGTTATTATCCTATTAATTGGTTTCTTAACATACTTTCGGTCCGGCTTTCTAATCCGTATCAGACCGTTGTTCAAGTCAATCATCACGTCAAAATTCCTGACAAAATCTCTGCCCAAGATGAATTGGTCGGCGTCGTCCAAATTCCCTACCACCAGGAAGCTCATCCAAAGATCCCGTCCTCCCATGTGGAGAACCGTTATTGGTGTTCTTCCGGCTACGTAAGTTGCTCCTCGATTGGCGGCGGCCAGTCGGAGATTCATTGGAATTAGATCTTCCCTCGTGAAGCCCATTCTTTCCCACGTTTTTATCGGCATCACACTCACTACCATTCCTGTGTCCAGAAGCCCTGTGACTCCGATCCGATTTACGTTCCGTTGGTGCCGAGCAGATGTGCGGTCACATCTGCTTCATACCCAATGTGTACTGCATCTTGTTCCATCATGGCGTCATTGCCTATCCTGCGGGATTTGAGTTCCTCCTCACCCAAATAGATCTGCCCTATCGGGTCACTGTCTGTTGATACATAAGTCCTAGTGTAGATACTGATCCCATCCACGTTCAGCATCACTTGATACGGCCCATAGACCTCCAGGTAGCGTCCATGAAGTTTCTTTGTGCGAGGGCCACCTGTTGTTAGTAGTGCTCGCACAGCTCTCGACTCAGTGCGTGGCTCCACCTGCCTCAGATAATCTGCATATGTGTCCAAATGCATCAAAGTGAACTCGGACGGTTCACTCAGATTTCTGATTAACTGGTGTCCAGCCACTGAGATTATCGACTGTATCTTACTTCCTTGTGGCACCATGCCGAACCTCTGCCCGGAGATCACAGTAAGTTTCATGCTCAAACTGCTTGGTGCTTTAGTCTCCTCTACCTCCGTTGCTTCGAAGGTATTTAGTTGCTCCTGTAGTTTCTCATTCTCAAGTTCGAGTTTCACTTTTTGTTCGATCTCTTTCGTCGCCAGTTCCTGCTGCGCTCGATTTAGAGCATCCCTCGCGGCTGCCCTGTAATCAATCTTGAAGTCATCGGCCGCAGTCACCGGTTCCGGTTCACGTGTCTCTTCAGTTACCGCCTGCTTTTTCTTCGTCGCCAGCTCTTGCGGTTTGTCTTTTCTGCGCGCCTCCGCTTCACTCAACAGGCGAGCCTTGCTGGCTTTCACTCCTGATAAAGCTTCCTCATGCCTTGGATGCTTGATGTCTGCCACTGCATCCAAAAATTGCGGACAATCTGATTTAAAATGACCTTCCAAGTTGCAAAAGAAACACCTCGGGCCGAATTTCGCAATTAATCCTCTCATGAAATCCTCATGGTCAACTTCTGACGCATCTTCGTCCTCGAGGCTAAAGCCTATTGCTTTCATGCCTTGTTTGTAAGTTGGGCACGCTGACACATGATGGTCCGTTGAACTGCAATTGGCACAAGAGCGTCTCTTGTCCATATCATCCCTCGGTTTGTACAAGTTGTTCCCTTGGTTTGCTGGTATGTTGTTAAAATTGCCATAATTAATCTTACAGTATCCAGATCTCCAAGGAGGTTTCAACAAAAGATATTTTTTTGACTTGAGCCTCAACTCCTCTGGTGTTGGCGCGTTGGTTGATAGTGGTGTGTAATGCGTTGCTAGCATTGTTCAAAGTTCATCATTCTTCACACCATCGATGAAATTTGAGGCTACTGCCAGGTTCATCCATCGGTTCGTTTCATCCGGTTGGCTGCGTCTTCTCATCATTTCCAAGTCATCTAGAAACTTGTCTATCGTTTCATCTTCTCGTTGCCTCCGTTTCTCGAAGCGCATCATCGCTTGGTGCCCCTGCACCCCTGATCCAAAACGGTTCAACAAATTTTCGAAGATTTTCTTGGCTGTGTCACGCTGATATTGTATCTTGGCCATGACACATTTCAGGGCTGTCCCTTCCAAGTTACTGGTGAGTGCACTGCATTCTTGTCTTTCCGACAAGTCCTCTTCTTCGAAATGCAGTTTCATTACCTCTATCCAGGTATCAATACAGCCATCAGATTCGTCTTTGTAGCATCTTCGTTTCCTAAAGACTCTTCTGGACTTCTCACTGCGTTCATTGGTTTCAGATAACCTTGTTAGAAATGTCTGTTTAGAGGTTCAAAGGCTGTGGACATTGCCGTAGCATCTCTCGAGTGCCCCGCCTGAGTGTCCTCACACCTTGTCAAAGGCTCTGTATGCGGTGCATCCCTGCAATCCGAATTGCCGCGAGTGTTTCCCGCTTGGCCCACATGACTCCTCCCTGGGCTTGCATGCCCCCTGTTACCGGAATCACTTCTCCCAGTCGCATGTGTGCCTTGTGTTGGTCGTTCGTTAGAGGTATGTCTGTTCCCCGTCGAAATTTCTCTACAGTTCGGGCCCCAAGTTCTATTATCCCTTGTGGCATAGCCTGATGAACTGCCCCTAACTCTAGTGGATCCATATGTCCTCCTTCTTTGATGGTCATTGAAGTTCACCTTCGGTTCCCTGCTGGCACCTCCCGAGTTCGGTTCCCCTTCCTTTGGTCCGCTCTTGCTGCCTAGTAGCCCGTCCAACCTATCCATGATAGCCTGAGTTCGCCTCTCCATCATCGCGTCTATCTTTGTGTCAAGAGTCCCAAGAGACTGCTCTTGCTGAATTATTAACTTCTCCATGTCGTCTCTTAAGCGTAACTCTCTCTGTTCCGCGTCTCTTGTCATTCGCGACAAGTTCTTCGCTGTGTGCTCGTCCGTTCTTTCTTTCAAGCGTTTTTCGCTCCTGCCAACTTCTTGTCTATTGCGGTTTATTTCTTCCCGCAGACTTTCTCTTTCAATGTGAACTGCTCCTTCTAGTTCACTCATTCTTATGGACATCTGTTCATTTTGTTCTCCTATACTGCCCACTATGTTGTTCAAGGCTTCTTCTTGTGCTGCCCCGTTATCCACGAGTGGCGTCACTAGTGGCGGTGTAACCCTGTCGGTCCCAGGTAGCTTCGTGCTGGTCGAGATTCGGGCCTTGACTCTCTGCCTCGACGTCTTTTCATTATCCACTTCAGGATCCGCCAATGCGTTGCCTAGCCCTTTGTTTCTACTCTCCCCAGTTCGCGGGTCTGAATTTGTCATAATCGCGAAGCCTCTCGACTGGCCCGGTGTGTTTACCTCTTTGCTTATCGTTCTCACCAAACCAAATTTGTCCATGTTTCCAATCTTTCTTTCGACGTATGCCTCATTCTCCTGAGTCGAACTATTGAGGCTGACTTGAGACCCAAAGTCCACTTGCTCTTCTTCGTCCTCCTCCTCCTCTTGGGATTCACCTTCATTTCCTGTGCCCACTCCCATGGTGAATGGAAAGATGTTTCCTAAGGTGTTCCTCATTCTTTCTGAGAACGATGAGGACGTTGTCTGTTTCTCAGTCCCGCCTGCCATCATAGTGTTGTCTGTTGGAGATCTTCTAGTTCCCACTATTTCAGTTGAAATGTCGGACAGTTCCGACATCCCCTCTCGGTCCAATGTCCCGGTGGAAGTGGCAAAATCATGGCCTTGTTCTACCGGAGTAGATTCACTCGCCAGCCTTCTGCCTCTCCCTTCCAGTCCATGTACTTCCTGGTTGTCATTCATGGCCTGGTCCGTTTTGACCTCCACTTCTAACAATTCTTTGCGCTCTTCTGAAGACTTCTGACTCCTCGTTTCAACCATTCTGCTTGAAACCGTCTCCCCTTTGTCGGTCCGGGCTCGTTTGATCCGATCCACAAAAGGGTCGGTCATTGTTTTTCTTTGCTTTTTAGGTATGAATTTTCTAGAGCTATTACCTCGTTTAGGTATCCTTGACTTGTCTAGACTCATTCTCAATTTGTCACTTCTTAATGCCTATACACTCAATTTGATTGCTAGTGACCTTATAATTTGACTATCAATAATAATGACACAACACAATAAATTTCACAAGATTCTATTAAATAGTGACCACGAATCCCTGTATGTTATCAGAGTACAGGTTGTATATAATTTACTCACACTAACCGGTTATCGGTCGTAAGATTTGAGAACTAGCACAATATGATGTTATCAGTCAATTTAAAAGATAGTGTACTCACTACCTAATCAAGCACAAATTATGTTGATTTAAAAACAAAAACAAAAAAATATATAATGACAGAATATGAGTACCTCTATATAAAAAAAACGTATGTGTATTGTACTTTTAGTCGGTCGCAGTACAGTAGTCGAACTTGTCTTTTAAAGAAAAAGCTTTCCCTGCTTGGTGCTGCATCAATTAGACAAAACATTGAAGGCAGTGATTTTCTCAAGTGGGCATCTATTGCACCCACCGAGTACTGTGTTACCTATCTGCCTTCGGACTGCCTGAGCTAGACCTACTAAAATCCTCAGGGCAGTCACTTCTCACAAAAACGTATTGGGTTTCAATCCACACCAATGAATTACGCTCTTTTTAGTTTAGACTTAGTGTCGCGAATATCCGAGTTCGGACCTGTTTTGTTTTGGTCTGGTTTTTATTGAAAGGCAAGTTACCAGTGCACTCACTGATTCCTAGCCTGTCTGCTAATAACCTAATACCTCTCACTGTAGTCTTTCTTCTGTTTACCTAAGTCTTTTAATAAATTAATACCCCTTCGGATTGGCAAAAATAGGACCTTTCCGGATTGGCAAAATTGAGACCCCTCCGGATTGGGACCCCTCTGAGTTAGCAAATATAAGACCCCTCCGGATGGGGACCCCTCCGAATTTGAAAAAAAAATATGGACCCCTCCGGATTGGGAGCCCTCTGGTTTTGTAAAAGTAGCTTTTCGGAGATTTCCTTCTTTCAACCTATACCCCTCCGGATACGTTCTCCGATGTTATTATGTTTTATTAAATTAACTAGGAAGGGTATGTGATCCTTTTCTAGACCCTTCCGGATTGAAGTTAAGCCTCTTATTTGACAATTCACGCTAACGGTGAAGGGTCTTATCGCTAGCCTAACTTCGGCTCGATTAAGGTTTTCTTGTGCCTTTAGCCTTCCCTTTTCGTCTAGAACAGCCTAAAGTTACTTTATTCAACCGCTATTACCTTTTGGTAGGGGTGTAAGGGCTTTCCTAAAAAAAATTTAAAAAACGTGAAGGGTCTACCCTCCCAAATTGGTGAATTTGCTAAAAACAATCTCAAAAAATTTTCACGCTTACTTTTTCGAAAAACTTTTGTCCCTATCAGTAAGCTCAGCTAATTTCCGATCTATTGGTACCAAGATCAACTGGATCTGCACAGTAGTTCCAAAGTTATTAACCAAAACGTCGACCTAAAAACTATTGATCCGAGCTCAGAAGGCCTATACTCTTCTAGTTCAATGCAAAAGACCCGATCTAAAACGCTTTAGTTGAAAAAATTTGCGAAAAACTATGCTACCTGTACCCCTCCGGATTGATGAATCCACCAAATCAAACACGTTAAGTTCGATTTCTCTGCAACCCGGAAGGCTTTCGGGAAGCGGGTTTTAAAACTTGTAGATTCACTAGTGGACGTTGTCCGAACAACTAGTTTTACTGCCCTAACTCAAAAATTTCAAAAGAGTTTCTGAATTTTTAGTGTTCCTTTTTCTCAAAAATCACGATAATTCGGTTTTTTTTTGTTCCAAAATAGTTCCATCCACTTCCGAACTAAACTTAACCGGTTCTATCTATTATAGTATTGCAGTTACGATGTAACACACTAATTTAGCGCTTTTTTCTTTTTCAAAAAATATCGATATCTCAAAAATATCGCTATTTTGACCCTAAAAACCGGTCTGTTCTCGTTGTTTTTCACTGAAAAACGATATAAGACTATTAATATAGGCTATATAAGTAATAATATTAGTAATACTATACCCCTCCGGGTTTGTTTAATATCCGAATTAAGGTGCTTAACTCGGATATTCGCAGTTCGGTGAAGGGTCACTACAGTGCAGCACTGTCGAGCCCCCCACAGATTACTATCTTACTTTTTGTACCAAAAGGGATACAAAACTTGTTAACGATATCCAACAGTCGATTAATGTTGTCGTTGAGCCCCTTCTTGTTGCTCCTTGTACTGCTTGCCGGATCAGTCTTCTCTCAAGACCCTTCCAAATTGAGCGCAAATCAGCTGACCCTTACAGATTGAGCGCAATTGATCATTAACGTGCTTAAATGCTCAAATAACCCTACAGTACAAGCCTCACAAACGGGCTACGAAATTTATCGTAACGATCCTGACTGATATAATTGCCTGTAACAACAATATATCTTTCAACAACAAACGGGGGGGTCGGATCACATCTTGTCTGGGGGGATGATTTCTACTGATTTTTTAATTTTTCAGTGTTTTTGGTTTTTCGGTTATTTTTTATGTTTTTTGTTTTTCTTGGGTACTATACTACTTTTTGTTTGGTTTTATATATATCTTTAAGTGTTTTTGGTTACGAACCACTCAGGAGATGACGGGATCGCGAATCCCCCCACCCTTCCTGGTTCGTAAATTTTCGGTCTTAACTAGGTTAAAAAGCTATTCACGGTAATCCGGAAGGCTTCCACGTTCCGAACTACCCTTCCGCCCCGGCGGTTTTGGCTTATTAAGGGCGTTAATGTGATCATCCGCTCGGCGCGGAGTGCTCGTTAACGGTTCTGCCTGTCATGATGTTAAAAAAGAATAACACCCAGGAGCGCCATAAAAACATCTATGTAACATTCGCCCGGAAGATACATATCGACGGGAAAAAAAGCTAAGTTCTAAGACGACTGGCTAACGTCTAAACAGAGCTCTACATGCTTTTCACCTTCTCTACCAAGCCAGTACTTTCGGTGGTCTTTCTAACATCGGGTCGACAAAAAACGTTACTGCTTTCGGCTTCGGTCAAAACACTCAAATTAACTTAGTTACATGCAGAAATAGTGAGCTCATGGCTGGGTCTCAGTATCCCCAGACCAGGAGGTCACTCCTAAAATCAGGGCTACTACTATTTATTGAATTATTATTGTTTTTGTTCAGTAGATAAAAATCATCATCTCCATCTCCTAACCCTTTCCCCCAACTCCTTGCTTCTCATCTTAGCAGAATGAATTCAGATGTTAATTAAATTCAATTCAGGACATAACAGGGAAGCTAAAAGTTTATATAAGATGATAAAAGCTCCAGTCCCGAGACCCCTCCGGATTCTTGAATCCGGGGAAATAAGACTCTTATTCTCCTTCCGGAAGGCTGTCTTCCACCCTTCACCGTTGTTCGCAACGGCCTTGCAACTATTGTAGCGACACAATAGTTGCAACTCGGAACGGTCTCTGCTACTTCTGCAATCTGTTGTTGTTTTTCAATCACAATTCTCGTTGTTATCGCTATCGCAACTAATGTTGTTGTTGTGTTTTGTTTCGGTTTTTATCAAAATGGCCGTTTCTGACGTTTCTCAGAAATATGACGTCATACTTCGAAAATTTAAAAATTTGAAACACCAGAATATTCTAGCCTTCACCGTTTGACTAATCGTCCCAATAACGTTGTTAATCTCTTAAAACCGCCAATTCGGAAGGTTAGCTGCTAAAATTTTGAACCCGTTGAATCTGCATTTGGATCCATTCTGGTCGAATGTCACAAGGGACAATGGCTGCAGATCCTTATAAAAATCACGCCATAGAATCATTTACTCGCACAAATCCCAAAAAAACGTTCAATTGTGTTTGGGAAAAGGTTTCGGTACCTTGTTTGAAAAATTGACAAACTTGTCCTTATGGGCCAGTCGGTCAAATTAAAGAATTTTTTGTTCAAATCTGATTTTTCAAATTTTCGAATTGGTGTGACATTCGACCAGAATGACAAAATGCAATCTCTGCAGTTTAAGAAATTTTAGCAGCGGACCTTCCGAGTTAGTGATTTTGAAGGTTTAACGACGTTATTAGGATGATTAGTAGAACGGTGAAGGTCAAGATATTCTAGTATTTTAAATTTTCGAAGTGATGACGTAACATTTCTGAGAAACGTCAGTAACGGCCAGTTTGGCAGAAAAGTTGGAAAGAAACAGAACAACATTAGTAGCGATTGCGAGAAGAACGGAAATTGTGATTGAAAAACGACAACGAATCACGGAGTTAACAGAGAACGTTCCGAGTTACAACTATTGTGTCGCTGCAAAAAATGCAAGGCCGTTGCGAACAACGGTGAAGGGTGGAAGACAGCCTTCCGGGTTACGGGGAAGTCAAGTTTAACGTGCTTGATTCAGTGGATTCAAGAATCCGGAAGGGTTTCGGGACTGAAACTTTTATTACTTTAAATGAACTTTTAGCTTCCTGTCATGTCCTGATTTGAATTTAATTAACAACTGGATTCATTTTGATAAGGATGAGAAGCTAGGAGTTGGGGGAAAGGGTTGATCCATCTTCGATGGAGATGATGATTTTTATCTACTGAACAAAAACAATAATAATTCAATAAGTAGTAGTAGCCCTGTTTTTAGGAGTGACCTCGTAGTCTGGGGATACTGAGACCCAGCCATGAGCTCACTATTTCTGCATGTAATTAAGTTAATTTGAGTGTTTTGACCGAAGTCGAAAGCAGTAACGTTTTTTGTCGACCCGATGTTAGAAAAGACCACCGAAAGTACTGGCTTGGTAGAGACGGTGAAAAGCATATAAAGCTCTGTTCAGACGTTAGCCAGTCGTCTTAGGACTTAGTTTTATTTTCCGTCGATATGTATCTTCCGGGTGAATGTTACATAGATGTTTTTATGGCGCTCCTGGGTATTATTCTTTTTTCACATCATGACCGGCAGAACCGTTAACGAGCACTCCGCGCCGAGCGGATGCTCACATTAACGCCCTTAATAGGCCTAAACCGCCGGAGCGGAATGGTAGTTCGGAACGCGGAAGCCTTCCGGATTACCGTGAATAGCTTTTTAACCTAGTTAAGACCGAAAATTCACGAACCAGGAAGGGTGGGGGGATTCGCGGTCCCGTCAAATCCTGAATGGTTTGTGACCAAAAACACTTAAAGATATATAAAACCAAACAAAAAGTAGTATAGTTCCCAAGAAAAACAAAAAACATAAAAAATAACCGAAAAAACCAAAAACAGTAAAAAAAAGTTTAAAAAAATCAGTAGAAATCATCCCCCCAGACAAGATGTGATCCGACCCTCCCGTTTGTTGTTGATAGATATATTGTTGTTACAGGCATTTATATCAGTCAGGATCGTTACGATCAGTTTTGTAGCCTGCTTGTGAGGCTTGTACTGTAGGGTTATTTGAGCATTTAAGCACGTTAATGATAAATTGCGCTCAATCCGGAAGGGTCAGCTGATTTGCGCTCAATTCGGAAGGGTCTTGGGAGAAGACTGATCCGGCAAGCAGTACAAGGAGCAACAAGAAGGGGCTCAACGACAACAACAATCTACTGTTGGGTATCGTTAACAAGTTTTGTATCCCTTTTGGTACAAAAAGTAAGATAGTAATCTGTGGGGGGCTCGACAGTGCTGCACTGTAGTGACCCTTCACCGAACTGCGAATATCCGAGTTAAGCACCTTAATTCGGATATTAAACAAACCCGGAGGGGTATAGTATTACTAATATTATTACTTAAATAGCCTATATTAATAGTCTTATATCGTTTTTCAGTGAAAAACAACGAGAACAGACCGGTTTTTAGGGTCAAAAGAGCGATATTTTGATCCCCCCACAAGTCGCGATTTTTGAGATATCGATA
This sequence comes from Symsagittifera roscoffensis, assembly GCF_963678635.1. Taxonomy (NCBI): domain Eukaryota; kingdom Metazoa; phylum Xenacoelomorpha; order Acoela; family Convolutidae; genus Symsagittifera; species Symsagittifera roscoffensis. The sequence goes on along the minus strand of NC_087067.1, from coordinate 53,392,806 downwards.
TTTTTGGAAACGGAAAAAAGCGCTAAAGTAATGTGTTACATCGTAGCTGCACTACCATAATAGATAGAACCGGTTAAGTTTAGTTCGGAAGTGGTAGGAACTATTTTGGAACCAAAAACCGAATTTTCGTGATTTTTGAGAAACCGAAACACTATAAATTCAAAAAATGTTTTTAAAATTTTTGAGTTAGAACAGTAAAAATAGTTGTTCGGACAACGTCCACTAGTGAATCTACAAGTTTTAACACCCGCTTCCCGAAAGCCTTCCGGGTTGCAGAGAAATCGAACTTAACGTGTTTGATTTGGTGGATTCATCAATCCTGAGGGGTACAGGTAGCATAGTTTTTCGCCAATTTTTTCCACTAAAGCGTTTTAGATCGGGTCTTTTGCTAGAAGAGTATAGGCCTTCTGAGCTCGGATCAATAATTGTTAGGTCGAAAGGACCAGATTTGCGGAAAAAGTTAGGCGGAACCTATAAGAGAGAAATTTCTTGACTTTAGAAAAAAGACGTTTTGGTTAATAACTTTGGAACTACTAGGCAAATCGAGTTGATATTGGTACCAATAGATCAGAAGTTAGCTGAGCTTACTGATAGGGACAAAAGTTTTTCGGAAAAGTAAGCGTGAAAATTTTTTGAGATTGTTTTTAGCAAATTCACCAATTTGGGAGGGTAGACCCTTCACGTTTTATAAATTTCTTTTAGAAAAGCCCTTATACCCCTACCAAAAGGTAATAGCGGTTAAATAAAGTAACTTTAGGCTGTTCTAGACGAAAAGGGAAGGCTAAAGGCACAGAAAAACCTTAATCGAGCCGAAGTTAGGCGAGCAATAAGACCCTTCACCGTTAGTGTGAATTGTCAAATAAGAGGCTTAACTTCAATCCGGAAGGGTCTAGGAAAGTAGTGAATACCCTTCCTAGTTAATTGAAAAAGCTAAATTGCATAGGAGAACGTATCCGGAGGGGTATAGGTTGAAAGAAGGAAATCTCCGAAAAGCTACTTTTACAAAACCGGAGGGCTCCCAATCCGGAGGAGTCAAAAAAAAAATTTTTTTACAAAACCGGAGGGGTCCGAATCCGGAGGGGTCTTATAGTTGCTAAATCGGAGGGGTCCGAATCCAGAGGGGTCTAATATTAACTAACTCAGAGGGGTCCCAATCCGGAGGGGTCAAAATTTTGTTAGTCCGGAAGGGTCCTATTTTGTCAACCCGGAGAGATAAATTTTTATTTTAAGGACCTAGGTAGACGGAAGAAAGAGTAAAGTGAGAGGTATTAGGTTATTAGCAGACAGGCTAGGAATCAGTGACTGCACTGGTTACTTGCCTTTCAATAAAACTCAGACCAAAACAAAACAGGTCCGAACTCGGATATTCGCGACACTAAGTCTAAACTAAAAAGAGAGTGATTCATTGGTGTGGATTGTAACATAATACGTTTTTGTGAAAGCTGACTGCCCTGAGGATTTTAGTAGGTCTAGCTCGGGCAGTCCGAAGCAGATAGGTAATACAGTACTCGGTGGGTGCAATAGACGCCCACTTGAGAGAATTACTGCCTTCAAAGTTTTGTCTGTTTGGTGCAGCACCGAGCAGGGAAAGCTTTTTCTTTAAAAGACAAGTTCAACTATTGTACTGCGACAGACTAAAAGTACACTACACATACGTTTTTTCATAGAAGCATTCATATTCTGTCATTATATATGTTTTTTTTTGTTTTTGATTTTAAATCAACGTAAACTGTGCTTGATTGGGTAGTGAGTACACTATCTTTTAAATTGACTGATAACATCATATCGTGCTAGTTTTCAAATCTTACGACCGATAATCGGTTAGTGTGAATAAAATTTATACAAACTGTACTCTGATAACATACAGGAATTCGTGGTCACTATTTAATAGAATCTTGTGAAATTTATTGTGTTGTGTCATTATTATTGGTAGTCAAACTATAAGATCACTAGCAATCGAATTAAGTGTATAGGCATTAAGAAGTGACAAATAGTGAATGAGTCTAGACAAGTCAAGGATACCAGGCAATAGCTCTAGGAAATTCATACCTGAAACGCAAAGAAAAACGATGACCGATCCTTTTGTGGATAGGATCAAACGAGCCCGGACCGACAAAAGGGAGACAGTTTCAGGCAGAATGGTTGAAACAAGGAGTCAGAAGACATCAGAAGAGCGAAAAGAACTGTTAGAAGTGGAGGTCAATACGGACCATGCCATGAACGACAACCAGGAAGTACATGGACTGGAAGGGAGAGGCAGAAGGCTGGCGAGTGAATCTACTCCGGTAGAACAAGGCCATGATTTTGCCACTTCCACCGGGACATTGGATCGAGAGGAGATGTCGGAACTGTCCGACATCTCAACTGAAATAGCGGCACCTAGAAGATCTCCAACAGATAACACTATGATGGCAGGTGGAACTGAGAAACAAACAACGTCATCATCGTTCTCAGAAAGAATGAGGAACACCTTAGGAAACATCTTTCCATTCACCATGGGAGGGGGCGCAGGAAATGAAGATGAATCCCAGGAGAAGGAGGACGAAGAAGAGCAAGTCCAGGCCAGTCGAGAGGCTTCGCGATTATGACAAATTCAGAGCCGCAAACTGGAGAGAGTAGAAACAGAGGGCTAGGCAACGCATTGGCGAATCCTGAGGTGGATAATGAAAAGACGTCGAGGCAGAGAGTCAAGGCCCGGATCTCGACCAGCACGAAGCTACCTGGGACCGACAGGGTTACACCGCCACTAGTGACGCCACTCGTGGATAACGGGGCAGGACTAGAAGAAGCCTTAAACAACATAGTGGACAGTTTAGGAGAACAAAATGAACAGATGTTTATAAGAATGAGTGAACTAGAAAGGGCAGTTCACATTGAAAGAGAAAGTCTGCGGGAAGAAATAAACCGCAATAGACAAGAAGTTGGCAGGAGCGAAAAACGCTTGAAAGAAAGAACGGACGAGCATATGGCGAAGAACTTGTCGCGAATGACAAGAGGAGCGGAACAGCGAGAGTTACGCTTAAGAGACGATATGGAGAAGTTAAGAGCAGTCTCTTGGGACTCTTGACACAAAGATAGACACGATGATGGAGAGGCGAACTCAGGCTATCATGGATAGGTTGGACGGGCTACTATGCAGCAAGAGTGGACCAAAAGAAGGAGAACCGAACTCGGGAGGTCCCAGCAGGGAGCCGAGGGTGAACTTCAATGAACATCAAAAGAGGAAGACGTATGGATCCACTAGAGGCAGGGGCAGTTCATCAGGCTATGCCACAAGGGTTAATGGAACATGGGGCCCGAACAGTAGAGCAAGTTCAACGGGGAACAGACAGACCTCTGATGAACGACCAACGCAAGGCACACATGCGACTGGGGGAAGTGATTCCGGTAACAGGGGGCATGCAAGCCCAGGGAGGAGTCATGTGGGCCAAGCGGGAAACACTCACGGCGATTCGGATTGCAGGGATGCACCGCATACAGAGCCTTTGACGAGGTGTGAGGACACTCAGGCGGGACACTCAAGGGATGCTACGGCAATGGCCACAGCCTTTGAACCCCTAAACAGGTCTTTGGAGACGTTCCTTACAAGGTTATCCAGAACCAATGAACGCAGTGAGAAGTCCAGAAGAGTCTTTAAGAAACCAAGATGCTATAAAGATGAATCTGATGGCTGTATTGATACCTGGATAGAGGTAATGAAGCTGCATTTCGAGGAAGAGGACTTGTCGGAGAGACAGGAATGCAGTGCGCTCACCAGCAACTTGGAAGGGACAGCCCTGAACTGTGTCATGGCCAAGAAGCAATATGCCCAACTTACAAACAAGGCATGAAAGCAATAGGCTTTAGCCTCGAGGACGAAGATGCGTCAGAGTTGGACCATGAGGATTTCATGAGAGGAATAATTGCGAAATTCGGCCCGAGGTGTTTCTTTTGCAACTTGGAAGGTCATTTTAAATCAGATTGTCCGCAATTCTGGGATGCAGTGGCAGACATCAAGCATCCAAGACATGAAGAAGCTTTGTCAGGAGTGAAAGCCATCAAGGCTCGCCTTTTCGAAAGAAGCGGAGGCATGCAGAAAGGATAAACCTCAAGAGCTGGCGGCAAAGAAAATGCAAGCGGTAACTGAAGAGACACGTAAACCGGAACCAGCAACTGCGGCTGATGACTTCAAGATCGTATATAGGACAGCCGCGAGGGATGCTCTAAATAGAGTGCAGCAGGAACTGGTGACGAAAGAGATCGAACAAAAAGTGAAACTTGAACTGGAGAATGAGAAACTTCAGGAGCAACTGAATACCTTCAAAGCAACGGAGTTCGAAGAAACTAAAGCACCAAGCATTTTGAGCATGAAACTTAATGTGATCTCCGGTCAGAGGTTCGGCATGGTTCCGCAAGGAAGCAAGATACAGTCGATAATCTTCCTGGCTGGACACCAGGTGATCAGAAATCTGAGTGAACCACCCGAGCTCACTTTGATGCATTTGGACACATATGCAGATTATATGAGGCGGGTGGAGCCACGCACCGAGTCGAGAGCTGTGCGAGCACTACTAACGACGGGTGGCCCTCGCATAAAGAAACTTCATGGAAGCTACCTAGAGGTCTATGGGCCATATCAAGTGATGCTGAACGTGGATGGAATCAGTATCTACACCAGGACTTATGTAACAACAGATGATGACCAAATGGGGCAGATCTATTTGGGTGAGGAGGAACTCAAAGTCCGCAGGATAGGCCATGATGCCATGATGGAACAAGACGCAGTACACATTGGGTATGAAGCAGATGTGACCGCACATCTGCTCGACACCAACGGAACAAAAATCGGAGTCACAGGGCTTCTGGACACAGGAGCGGTAGTGAGTGTGATGCCGATAAAAACTTGGGAAAGAATAGGCTTCACGCGGGAAGATCTAATTCCAACGAATCTCCGACTGGCCGCCGCCAATCGAGGAGCTATTTACGTAGCCGGAAGAACACCAATAACGGTCCTCCACATGGGAGGACGGGATCTTTGGATGAGCTTCCTGGTGGTAGAGAATTTGGACGACGCCGACCAATTCATCTTGGGCAGAGATTTTGTCAGGAATTTTGACGTGATGATTGACTTGAACAACGGTCTGATACGGATTAGAAACCCGGACCGGAAGTATGTTAAGAGACCAATTAATATGATAATAACAGACGAAAACAAGGTACCAATTTTTTTGGTCAGAAAAGTAAAACTACAACCAGGACAAGCTGTGGTAGCAATTTTTAGAATGAGAAATTTGAATTCGTTAAGTGATAGTAAACAGGTTATCTTAGTACCGAATCCAAATAGTCAGAGTTCCGTGATTTTAGGCCGGAGCTTCTCGGTAACGCGAAACGGACTGTGTGTCAGTGTGTTATTGAACACACTGGACACCATGGTTTCAATCCAGCGTGGAAAGAAGCTTGGCTACGCTTTGCCGATGAGGACCGACTATGAAGAGACACAAAACTTGAAGAAACATAGTGTGAAAGACTGTCCTTATCATGCCAATAAAGATAAATATTTTAAAGAGGATTAATGAATTAAAATCTATTCATGAATTGTTAGTTTTCACACTAGAAGAGGGCGCCCTTCCCCAAGACGAATGACGCCACACAAATCGGAAGCGTGCCGAGCGGAAATAGAAATGTTGCTTGAATACGACATGATAGAACCCTCGAAATTGCCATGGGCTTGCGGGGTAGTAATGGCGAAAAAGAAAGGGGGGCAGCTTAGATTTTGTTGTGACTTTCGTTACTTGAACGCGGTAACGATAAAAGATGCGTACCCGATACCGCGGATAGACGAGAGCCTCTCTAAGCTTGGTGATGCCAAGTTCTTCACCACATTGGACTTAGGTTTTGCCTTCTGGCAGGTCCCTCTGCGGAAGAAGGACAGAGAGAAAACCTGATTCGCGTGCAAATTGGTATTGTACCAGTGGGAGAGAATGCCCTTTGGCTTGTGCAATGCAACGGCCACTTTTCAAAGACTGATGGCTCAGGCTTTGACGAGAGTGACCAAGAAGTACGGGAATCTCGTGATGTGTTACGTGGATGACGTAGTCATAGCGACACCGACCCTGGAAGACCACATTGATAGGCTCGATGAGGTCTTTGGATGCATGAAAAGAGCAGGATTGAAGTGCAAACCATCGAAATGTGAAATCCTTATGGATTCGATGAAGTACCTGGGAAGAATGGTGGATAGGCATGGTGTGAGGCCGGACCCGGAAGCAGTGGAAGCAGTGTTGACATGGAAAGCTCCCAGAACGGACACACAGCTCCTGAGCTTCCTAGGGTTTGCCAATTACTACCGGGATTTCATAAAAGGATATGCGGACAAGGTGTACCCGATGCAAAAGCTGATGCGCAACAAGGGGAAAAAGTTCGAATGGAACGATGAGACACAGGTTGCTTTCGAGAACATAAAGCGGGAACTGTGCGAAGCGCCAGTGCTAGGCATGCCTACAGAATAGGGCACGTATGTACTTGACACCGACGCATCGGTAGTAGCCATCACAGGAATATTGCATCAAGAGCAAGAATGGAACGGAAGAACGGTTCTCCGTCCCATTGCATACGGCAGCAAGGTCTTGAGTGACACAGAGATGAAATATGGCGCACCAAAAGCAGAAATGTTTGCAGTAGTCACTTTCGTGGAAAAGTACCGTGCATACTTGAGGAGCGCTCCCTTCAAGTTAGGCGTGGACAACAGAGCGTTATCCTGGTTGAAGACCTACTCGATGGATCAGAGTTATATTGGTAGATGGATAGTAAGATTGGATGGCTACCATATGATAATCGAACATAGGATGCGTGATAAACACCAGAATGCTGACAGCCTCAGCAAGAAAACTGAGTTCTATGAAAGATTGGAGCAGAAGCAGGCCAATTAGGCGGAAATAAAGGAGGGATTCTCGTTTCTGGACAAAGAAACTTATGAAGAGCTTCCCTTAACGAGATGGTTGGATAAGTCTGGATATCCAATTCCAGGGCATCCTGAGTTACCTGTAGAGAAAGCAGCCGAGATAAAGATCCTATCCAAGGTGGACCCGGTCCCCTTGGATCTGTTGCTGCGCTCGTATCTGGTCCAGCAAGAACTCTCTCGCATGAACATAGACAGCCTCTCATTATTGGATAAAACGGTGCAGGTCACACCGCAAGTGATGTGGATGCTGGGTGGATTGTTAGAAAGAGAAGTGATCAGAGATGACCCCGAGTGGACAGCAGCAGTGGCATCGCTAACAGTCAGTGAGAAGGTGAAGATCATGCCGTCCAGACGACAGCACGAAGAGAACGAGAGGGATTGTAGGACAATAGTTCAGCAACTAGTATCCTCAATACCCCACGAGATTTTAACCAGTACTTCTTACAGACAGAAAGAACAGGGGAACAGCAAGCGAAAGAAAACCGTCACCTTTGTGGACCAGGATAAGGAAGGTGAAAAGGTAGAACAAAATCTGATGCAAGACTATTTGTCCGGGGAGACGAATGATGAGAAGAACCAGCGACCACAAGATCAACACCCGGGACAAGAAAATTTGTCCGGGGAGTCTGAGATAGACGAGAAAATTCCTGATGAGAAACAGGACCTAGAGAACAAGGTTTTGTCCGGGGAGTTCAGATGAATGCGAAGAAGGCACAGACATGATCTGGAGGAGCGTGCAGTCTCCAGCACAACCTCTTCGACGGATGATAATTCCCGAAACTCAGGAATGGACACCTATTCAGACAGGAACTCGAGCTCGGGATCAGAACTGTCAGAAATAGCGATACACACACTACTAGTGGAAACTCGGGCAAGGGACCTGGACAGAGAGGTGTACCAGGATCCTGACAGCGATCGCTACCTTATACCAGGCGAAAGAGTCTTTGACAACGCAGCGGATGACTTGGAGACAATAGCGGTATCGAAACGTTCGATAAGCCTGTTGCCGCAGAAAAAAGTAGTCAGGACTGATCTTCTGCCGTTTAAACAAGAAACACAGCCGTTGGCGAAGATTTGGTGCGTTAAGATGGAAGAAGACACACACCAGCCCAACGAGTTGATGAGGGTCAGATGAGGGTCATGAAGACGTACTTAAAGGCGAGATACCGACTCTCGGATCTTCTAAGGGCGCAGAGAAATGATCGCTTGACAAGCAACCTGAAAAGGTGGATCGAGAATGGTTCTCCGGATAAAGGGGACCTCGAGGAAGATAGTTATCGCATCCTGAGACAATACTTCATGCAGAAGGAAGGGAGGTTATATTTGAACAAAGACGGGATTGTGGCTTGCAAAAGAAGGGAGGAAGACAGAGTCCTATACAAGTATAATGCGATAGTGTTACCGAAACTCTATCAGACAGAACTATAACTCAGGTCGCATGATCAGATGGGCCATCAGGGGATCGATTAAGTATATCAGAGGATCCTGAAGCGCTTTGAGTAGCCTGGAATGAAAAAGGCACGCGAGAAGTGGGTAACAGCATGTCTGTCATGCCAACAGGTCAAGGATCCAAGGAAGTTGCGATTTCCTTTACAATTGATCGAGTCGTCTGAATTCAACGAGGTGGTGCAGATAGATCACCAAAAGATATGCATGACAGACAATGGTTATAATCAGGTGCTGGTCATGATAGATCAATTTACGAAGTATGCAGAGGCCGTGCCCTGCATTACTGCCTCGGCGGAAGAGACATGCGACCACCTGATCAATACGTGGATAGCAAGACATGGTTATCCGATGACTTTTCAATCGGATAATGGAACAGCTTTCGTAGGAGAGCTTACGAAAGAGCTTATGAGACGCTCACAGGTCGCTCAGGCTCACTCCACGACATACCACCCTCAGACGAATGGCTTAGTGGAAAGACAGAATAGGACGTTAGTGTCGATGCTGAGAGTATATTGTTCCAGGTACATGACCGATTGGGACAGATACCTTCCACAGGTGATGGGGGCATATAATAGCACGCAACACTCCACCACTGGAGTCAGTCCACACATGATGCTAACTGGACACGAAAAGTCCTTACCCTTAACCTTCTTCTACCCAGAGTATGAGGGAAAGAAAACGTCCCCTCAGGTCTACGTGAGGGATGTGATCAGACGCCAACAGGAGTTGAACGATTTGTGTAGACGAAATACTCAGCAAGCACAGGCAAAGCAGAGGAAAAGATTCGATAAGAAAGCAGCTGGTGCAAAGGCTTACTCGGTGGGAGACTACGTATGGGTATTTCAGAACGTTATACCACCGAAAGGGACAAAAAAACTCGTAAAAAAATGGAGGGGACCCTTCATGATTACAGAGGTGCACCAGGAGGGACGCTTTTATAGACTGAGTACTGGCCGAGCCGCCCACTACGAGAACATCAAGCCACACAATCCATCGACAGAAGACTGGTGTATACCTGCAGACATGGAGGAAGGGGATTATCCAATGATGAATCCTGCTTGTGAGGTCAATGAAAAGGGCACCAGGGAGAAGAACGATGGAAACGAAGTCGTAGAGGAAGGTACGGATACACCACTGGACCTGGATCCAAACGAGGAGATCGAAGCGGACGATGAAACCTTACCCTACGCAGAGGAAGATTGGCAGGATCCCGAACAGACAGAAGTTCCCAAGAACTTGGAACTGGATCTTCCGTTCACGATACAGACTAGTGGATAGGATAGATCTGAAGAATATAGTGGAGGAAGTAGTGGGTCTAGAGGAAATAACTGTGTCACAAGACATTGACATAGTCGATGATCACGACGATGAGTGGGTTGACGACTGGTCGAAGACCGAGGTAGAATTCGACGACGAGCAACAGCAGTCATATGAACAAGAATTGACGAACCTGCGTGTCTTAGAGTGGCTGAATGAAACGACCTCTGATCCTGAGGAGACCAGTGTCACAATTCAAAACGTAGATCGTGAAAGCATGAAATACATCAAGACCGAACGAGATGATCCTTCCTGGGCTGCCCAGGAAGGACGACTACTCATTCAACCTTCTAACCTCAACTTGATACCCGGTATGCGATCGGCGGGGACGTCGATGGATATTTTTGTCCGGGGAGTGGGGGTAGGACTTACCCACACTGAAAACTTGATAATAAAAAGATTAAGAATAGCAAGAGAAACAGGAGACTTAGAAGCAGAAACAGGCGAAGAACCTAAGAAACCTGACAAAGGCAGGGTAGTTGAGTCATATTTTAACTTACCAAATGAATATTCAAGTAACATAATACTAACAGACAGTGATTTCATACTCACAAATAGAACATGTGCGATAGCAGTCACAGCAGACATGAGTTTTAGGACAGCGTTAGCGGCAGATTTTAAGAGAGAATACAAAAACGTGGAATTCCTTTGGAAGCAAAGACCAGGGATAGGGGGCGTAGCAGCCTTACCTCCGGCGGCGTCGCAGATACCGGGAAAATATCTATGCTTCTTGGTAACGAGGGCGACGGAGAAGCAGCACGTGGACTCAGAGAACCTAGTCTTGTCCTTGACGAGGCTGAGGGACTTCCTCGTGGAAATGGACGTGAAGGAGCTCTCGCTTCCAGTGTACGATCCAAACAGAGGAAGACTGCATCCTCGGGAATTGTACGCGCTTGTACACGTGATATTCGCTGATACGAACATACAAGTATATCTACATAAGAAATATTACTTAAGTATAGGCTGAGTGACGTGCGAGAGGGTGTTAGGCCAAAGACTAAGTTGTATGTAATATGTGTTATGTTATGTTATGTTATGTTATGTTAGGTTATTAAGATCATGGGTAAGTAGGGGTTAGTGACCATGAACAACTGAATGACGATCTTAGGAATAGATCCAAAGTTTGGACTGTCCAATCTTAGGTCGAATTCCAAAACTTTGGAGACCGTTTGATTTTAATAAACTTTAGGATAAATATCTTTTTATCTGAACTGTTTTTAAGCAAATTTTAACGATATATGTTAAGGTGAAACTGACAAGTGTGATATTTGTGACTTCTTTTCTAGATCCTGATTGATCATTTGATTAATAACTTGAGTCAAAACCTTGGAATCGAATCGAATCAAATCAAATCTGAAGAACAGTATGGACAATTTCAACTTAGATGAATTGATGGACTTGGCAGATGCATATGTAGGACCGATGATAGATGCGATCTATCGTCGGCTGATCGATCGGGACTTCACTCTGGAGGACCCAGAGGTAGTCATTTGCTGACCGCCCTGATCAACATCTTGGGGCACGACAACCGTGGGACCGCCCCACGGAAGTCCTGTTGATGGCAGCATATGGAGAAAGGGGAGTACTAGACCGCCCGAACATGAGAGTGATGAGGTGGAGAAAAGGGGCTCTCTCAGGGAGTGACTTGGCGAATGAGCCTGGATTGGGAAGTTCCAGGACCTACCAACCAGGTGAGATGCCTATGCCCTCCAAACCCAAACCTGGGCTGGCGAGAATGCATCAGGAGATGAACAGCGAGGCGGCCTCGTCTGGTTCACCACTCAGAGCAGCTGTGCCACCAAAAAGGGCGAAAGTAGGACAGAAGGTTCAGACGAACCAAACCATGCAAGATCTGGATGAGATGAACGATGAACTGAAAAGTACGAAGAAGGAGCTGGACGAGATGACCAAAAGTATGCTCCAGATGGAGGAAGATCGAGACATGTGGAGAAAGTTGTTTGAAGACTGCAACAAAAAGCAGGGTCAAGAGATTGAGCGCTTGAGGCAGGACTACAAAGAGCGATCGAAACAGATGGCGTTGACAACGGCCGTGGAGAAAGTGATACCTGCAAGGGATATTCCTTGTGGGCAGTCCCCGATGGAGCTCTTGACGCCTCGAGAAATGAGTCAAACAACGGAGACATGGCTCCCGGCAGAGACAAATCGAGTAACAATCCCGGATCCTAGTGACACCTTGGGTGACCCCGTCGTGGAACAGACAGTGAGGAAGCTGATAGAGACAGCTGGACGACTGGTCGCTAACAAGAATGCGCCAGGTTCCGGGGTGACTGCAACCTATGGAACGATTGACGACACGGGCAGAGTACGACTCTCCCAGACCGTGATCAGACAGGGGATAAGTGACGTGACACCACTCATGGGGAGCTCGAGCGCCCCAGAGAGAAGAATACGGAAGATGCCAGCGAAGAAAGTGTCTCGCATAATAGACGTGCAAAAGAATAATCAATTGAAATATAATTTCACGGGAGTTCCGGAGACAGATCTGAGAGCTTGTTTCAATCGAGCGACTTGGAGCCCGGCAGTAAACCTGCAGCAACCACCACTCGGGACATCTCATCTGATACTGGGAGACAGCTTGGTCAGAGTGCTGTCGAATTTGAGGACCTCGTGGGTCGCCACGGTGATGGCCTTTGGAGGCGCGACGATAGCCCAGTTATATCGAATGGTGGAACTGATGAATCCAGGGAGGATCCCCAATGTGATGATCTTAGTTGGGACGAATGACATCTCCAGAGGTTCAGATGAGCAGGAAGCACTATGGGAGTCAATGATGGTGTGTTTGCTTACTACCCTCTGGCAGAAATTCAATTGCGCGGTACTGACCGTTTGCACTGTGCCAATGAACACGAGAAGCCTGACAGCATCAGGAAGAAGGCACAACGAGGGAGCCGTCAGGTGGAATAACATCTTGAGGAACCTCGCAAGTCGGAACGCCGGAAGAATGATCCTCATGGACATCGAACATGAGTTGAGAACTATGGATCAGGCCAGACTGACCACGGACGGCATCCACTTCGACAGCATCGAAGGACAAGTTTGGTTGAATCGAGTCTTCCAAGAGCGGTTGGACGAGCTGGAAGCAGAACTCTTTGACACAGGAGTGCTGAAGGAAGAAGGAACAGTGAGTGACGCGGTAATTACCACCTTTGTGCCTCCTAGCCTGGAAACACGCTTGGGTACGGTCCCGGCCGTCACGAACCACAGGCAACAGAGCTCCAGCAAACCAGGTCAAAGGACAGACGTACAGGATTGATTGGGAGAAGCGCCGATGAGGAGAACCATCCATCCTAGGAGAAGAATAGGACCTGTCAACCCAATCGAAGAGACAGCCGGCACGTCTAGATCGGACACTAGATCGGACACTAGATCGGAGACGACAAGTAACAGTCGAGAGGAGAGACGTCCGGGCAGAGGCTCGTTGATGTGGTCAAGACCCATACCGTCTCCCTGGCATGTATATAAAGACGAGCTAATGAAGCTGGATCTCCAGAGGGTAAGCTTCATCGAAGATGCAAGGAGGATGCTGAAGGGAGCGACGCTATCCGTCAGCAGATTGTACTCGATAACCGGTGTAGACTGGTTGATAGCCGCTAGCATAAAGTTCAGCTCCACAACGGCCTTGAGATTTGCTGACCTAGAGGGACTGCCCTCTAACAACACAATGGGACCAGTGAATGCGAGACCATTACACGATGTGAGGTTGAATCATGATGAGGGGAATCGTGAAGAGAGACCAGGAAGATTCCTGACTACGAGAGCGCCGATTGGACAACACGTGAAGATATTCAGGCAGCTGACGACACCCCCTGGTCATGTGAAGGAGAGAATATACCCAAAACTAGTGAATCAAGATGGTGATGCCCAAATATACGTAAAAGAGAGAGCGTACCAGAAACAAGTGAAACAAGAAGGTGATATTCAGAGATACGGTGGATTGAAAGCGATAAAGAAAGATGAGACCATCTTCGCCGCCTATGACAAAGCAGAAATGAGGAAGGCCAAGATTATGATAGTAGCGAATTCAGAGTTCGTGTACACCTCCAAGTCTCTGTTTTGGTCGGACGTTATAATGTTGGCAGCGGTCGACCTGGACTTACTGCAATCGATATCTCTGGCTATAGGGGTACAAAGGCAGACGGACATGAACCCAATTACGATTGTGTTTGCTGGCATCAATGACCATCTACACAGTAGAGGTTTTCTGAGCAGACTCAGAGATCCTACAACGGCAGAAAACGCTGTATGGCCAGCGATAAAAGATATCCTTGAGTCGATGGGTGAAGTGGTGGATGCGACGAAGGAGGGGTCATTCACCAAAGTGACACCGAGAATAGTTTTCGCGTTGTCTCCGGGATATGCACATCTCCCGGATGGACTGAAATTTGTGTATGCGATTGTGACCTTACTTTCGGAAGGAAAATATGATGTGATCATATCAGCCCCGAATCGCATGATAGAGATGGAGGACCTGAGGCCACTCAAGGCTGAACTGCCTGCAGTGTGGTCAGATATCTCAAACGCGATGAGAGGATTCAAGGACCATGCCCTACACATGTTTTTATTGGACGAGGTGCTAGGGTTGGAACTGTCCAATTTCAGTCGACAGCTCAAACTGAAACCAGGAGTAGACGACGACCATCGAGTGATCGCGGCGATGTCCAACGACTTATGGTTCCGAGCAATGGAAGTGGCAGGTGAAGACACAAGAAGGAAAAATTCACTAGAGACGAGAACTCACTTGGAGGCGATGGTTCTGAGAACCAAGCCGGAAGCCAACCAGTGGCTACACCTGAACCCTAGAGTAGCGGCATTGGGTGCAGACGCTTTTGAGCAAGGCCCCGTGATGATCACAAAGATACATGCCTACTTGTTGAAGGAGGTGAACCTGGCGGAAAATGCTGGGGAAAAGACCGCTGAATTTGTAAACAGAATGTGTCAGATTACTCTGGAAACCTTCTGGACCCAGGAAGGGAGGGACAGGAGGGGTTTGAACGGACAGACAGCATGCTAGAAGGGTTGGGAGCCGGATGGACCGCGTCCTTCTTGGCAAAAGTTTACCCGAAAGTCTCGCACTACTTGATAAAAGAATTCCTCCAAGCAGTAGTGGAAGTGTCGATAGCGGAACTAATAGCCTTGTTCTTGACATTTGGGGCAGAGAGTTTCGTGAAAGGACCGGCGGTACTGCTCACCGATGGAATCCAGAACCTGCGGTTAGATGGACTTCTGACATTGATTGCAATTACCCACGGAAACTTGGGAGGACTGATGGAACTGACACGTTGTCCAGAGCAGATGAGAGAGAGAGAGAGTGAGGAACTTAGATATGAAGAAATTCCCGGACTCGTGGAACAAGATAAGAGACCTGAGACACGCTCTTATCCAGTATCTCTTACAACAAAATCGCTTTGGAACGGGAGAAGACGAGACGATTGAAAGAGAGGAAGATGTTAGACGACATGTTGGAGGCATGCCGCGGTTAACCGATCTGAGCTTGGTTATGAGAACCGATCCCATGGCGCTGATCAGAGGAGTCACGGAGTTTGTGACGGTGATCTATGGACCAGCAGTCACTTTTGCGTTCCCTGACGTTAAAGTGGAAGCATATAGGAGGTCGGTGCTGCACCTGAACCTCATATCAGCAGTGGAAGGTAGTACACTGAACTCGTGTGAGCAGCACGTGTTGCGGGAGCTCATGAGTGAAGATCTGTTATTTGCGAAAATATCGGAGCCAGTGATGACAGTCATCAATTTCGACGACCACTTCCGTGATCGCATGGGAGAAGTAGAAAGAGGACACATTGAAGTGTTTCCGAAGCTTTGGAATTTGAGAACCTATGATAAAACGAATGGTGAAATAACCAGAGTGCCTCGTCTCACTGCAGCATATCATAAAGTGAGAGACGAGACGAAGGACTGGGTGATTACAAGAAGCTGCCGGAGGCAATCCCTGAATTCCCTCTGATAAGAAGGATGTTGCTCGAGCAGTCTCCGTGGTACAAACTCCTAGATTGAGAGCATTCGAAACCAATGAAAGGAGAATAGGGAATTTCGTGGGAACTATGGATCCATACTTTGTGAGGAGAAATGCCGCCGTGTTACAATACACACGATTTGCATATACGGATCAAGCAACGAGAAGGCGAATAAGCAACGCCGCGACTCCCAAGCCTGGGAAATTCGACGAGGAGTGGACGGGATTAGGCTTAGCTCCGATGAGGATGAGAGGCAGGACCGAACTGCCTGAAGCCTCCTTAATCCTGACTAGTGTGAAACAGGAGATGAAAGTGGGAGGAATACTGCAGACGTGAACCTTCCTAGCACCCTTCGGCTGCGAGGAAATCAAAGTGGTCCATGGAGAAGAAGAAGATAGATCGGCCGGTACATTGCTCATACCGAGATCAACCGAGAAGAAGCCGGCAATGATGAACAAGGACCCTCGAGCTCGAACAAGGATAAGTCAGAAGGAGATGACGGACAGGGAGAAAGCCGTCAAACCGAAGAACCCATGCAACAAGATCAAGCTGGTGGGGAAGACGACAGGGCATCGACAAGAGGAACATCCAGCCTGGATTTCAATATCTTCAGTGATCTTGAGAACAATGCAGATACGCTGGAAACGACTGAGCCAGCGGATGAAGGCATCTCGACACTGGAGCCTCCGTCAGCCTTTATGGAAATGAAACGGAATTTGCCGGAGAGCAGCTCTCCTGGCAATTCAAGAAATAACGAACAAAGAATTCTTATGGAATCACCTAGAAGAAGAAGAATGGATGCCTCAGCCAGAGTACCTTTCGTGGGAACGCTGCCCGAAGAAGAATGGGAAGTATATCACCAAGACCACGAGAGTAGGACGGGATGCAAATTGGACAGAGTGGCGTTTATGGAAGAAGTCTGGACCGTGGTTCAGAGCTATGGGACCCAGTCCATTCTGAAAACGGGTCTCAACCAACCCTTGATGAGGGAAGTCCTTGACAAGCTTGATGACTGTGAAGGGAGACTGAGTGAGTTTTTGATCGACTCGGCCACTGATGAAAGTGAAGCGAATTCTCCCATCAAGATGACACCGCAGGACGATAAAAGAGAGGTGGTGTATCTGTCAAGAACCAGGAGAGGGACGATACCATCAAAGTTGGTGATTGATAAAATCAATGCGATGAAAATGAAGTTAGGCAGCAGAGTGATGCCGAGGAGAGTCGGAAAGACGAAGGTGGATTCGGAGATATCGATGAAAGCGAAAAGGAAACGAGTCGAGGTGGTCATGGATTTGGAGCAAGGTGATTATCAACTGCCTGGCACAGATAAAATGTTAACTGATATAGCGATGGTGCCACCCATTCTCATGGCGGGGATAAAGTCAAAAGGTTATAAATCCAAAAGGAGTGACCGCACTCTGACTGGAGCAACCTTAGAAATGGAAATACTCAGCCAATGTGGAGAGAGCACAATGAAAGACTTTAAGCCATCTCCCATGAATCACGGAAAGGGAAGTGTCGCAGGACAACTAGTACCAGTGGAATATAACCGACTAACAGTGTCGGAGAGTGTGTCGATAGATGAACCCACCGGTGGATCCATGGAGATGTTAGAATACCGAAACTCGGCTAGAGGGTATGTGATGGCCCTGGAAGACGGAAAAGCCATGGAGGGTTATCTGGAAACGATGTTGCAAGGCACCACCCTCAAGCAGAAGGCGTACGGGACTTTGGCGTCGTCTGACATACAGGCAGAAACGATGGAGCAGTTGGTGAGCCTTCCATGGAAAGCAGTGGTATTAAGGTATTTCGAAGAAGAAATGAGGACAACGCCGAGAATACATGCTCTCGTGGCAGTACCTTACGTAAGAACAGAGTTACAATTCAGGTTCGCCTGGTGCATGATGGGACTGACTCGCGAAGAATATGATTCAGAAGAAAGGAAGAGGTCAAAAGAGGAGAAGGTTTCCCTTATGACGAACCTGACGGATCTGATAATCCAAGAGGGAGCAGCAGTAGCGTGTGCGAAGCGGAGAGACGCTCTCTGTTTCATTCGATTCCTGATAGAGCAGATTTCAGTACCTGCATTGAACACTTGTGTTAAGATGTTGAGGGAAGGCGATGAGCGAGCGAAAGCCTTATTCTTGCTAGCACTGCTGGATATGCAGCAAAGTAAACCGATGAGGGTGAACATGAAAGAACCCGAGGAATTAGAACCCATGAGAAAGATAGACGAAATCAGGAGATTCTCAAACAAGGAGCTGAGACTCGCTAAAGAATCTATGGGTGCATTGCCGAAATCCAGTGAATACTGTGGACCGATCAAGAAGAAATCGTTTAGCTACGTATCCGGGATCATAGGGATAGCGTACAACCCTTTCCTGAGTGAAGACATACGCGATTGCTTCTTCGATTACGAGCAGGCGGTGTTGCTAAGATTCTGGACGTCCAGAATTGTAACGATTAAAAGCATTAACAATCCACAGGCCAAATTGGGACTGGTCTTGGAAGAAGAGGTGACTGCACCTTCAGTACCAAAATCTGATAAAAGAGTGGAGTTTGGGTTGGGATTCTCAGATGAGTTACTGAGAACGAGCTTGATGGCAGTGTGGGAATTGATGAGGCCATCATGGTGTCCTAGTCCCAACGCTGACTCAATATTGCGAGCGACACAAGACGTGCAGAGGGAACTGAATGCAGACTGTAACCTGCGTGACCTCAACATCATATATAATGTGATGATAACGGCCTCTAGGAGCAACGGAGAAGATAAAGTGGAGTTGCCTGGCTGGGGACCAGAAGACTGGATCAAACCTGGTAGCTGTCTGGCGGAAGTCTGTGGACTAGAGGGTCATGTTTGTGGAGGTCTCGACTGTGTGAAGACCCTGGAGAAACAACACAAGCAATTGACGGTATTGTTTGGAAACGTAGTGATGAAAGCAAGAACAGAAACGGAACTGATAGCAGATTGTCATGGAGGAACCGAGGTGAATCTAGTGACTGCACTAGGATTCTACAGCATGTTTGGTTCTTTAGAGTCACTATTGAATCTAGAACAGAAACATGAGATGGTCACAGCCATCAGTGTAGAAGTGTTCCCAGGAGTTCTGCAGACTGAGCAGAAATACATAGGAAAATGGAGGGAAGCAATCGAGACGGAAATGAACATCAGACACAGTGAGACTTATTGTAGACCATCAGGAGCACGATATTTGGTGGTATCGACATTGGCTCCAATGTGCAAGAGCAGATACCCGGTGCATTTCGTAGCTGTGGAGGTAAAGAGTACGAGAACGATCGTGGATCAAGCCTTCTCAGTACCAAAGTGTGTGAGACTAACGAGAATGTCCAAAAAATCTTACAAGTTGCTATGTAAATTTTTCTCAGCAGTTCCAGAGAGAACAAAGGAGGAGTTGGAATCGATACTGGGAAGGAAGTTCATGGGATACGTGAGTGGGAACTTCAGTGATTTTGAAAGACAGAAACAGAGAGGATCAACCGTTACAGATTACAATACAATAGACGAGAAAGATGAAGTCCACCGAGTGTTGATGGAAGTGGAACCATTACTGGAAGCTTCGGAAAAAGGTAATTGGAGGAGCATCATGTTGACACATGACAAGTTTCCGTGCCACTGCCTGCTGCAGACCTGGTGGTATCCCAAGCGTAGTAATCTGGTGTTGATCTGGGACTCTGGAGAGCTGCTCTCCATGGGTTTACCAGACTCATCACGGCCCATAACGATAGTGATAGTGGGAGTTATGATGGCGATACAATGGCTGGAGGCTCATGTGAGAGAAAACAATAGACAGGAGGCACCGACGAGAGAACAGTTGCAGAAATTCGATTGTCTAAAAGATTTAGATCTTTTTGAGACAATGTGCAAAATTCTAAACATTCCGATGGAAGTGAAGAAGATATGGGCGAGGAAACGATTGATGCCATGGTTCAGAGCTAACATGACTGCATGGTTGTACGAATATGCGAAAAAGCATATGTCGAAGCACGGCAGGGTGTACAGTGAATATCAGCTGGACATTGGAGCAGGAGCTTTCAAGCGAGCTCTCGTGACTCATCGGAACGCAGTGACCACCGCTGTGAAAAAAATTTCCAGGACAAGTGAACGCAGTGGAAAGGAGCAGGTAGAGATGTTAAAGGAACATTTGGAGAGAAACGTGACGTTGTGTCTCCACAACAGCTTCTGCAGGAACAGAGAATCTAATGTGGATCCCCTACCTTGTTGTAAACAGAGGGTAGAAGAACAGAAGTGATGGAGGACGGCTTCCAACAGTGTCAGGATAGCTAACGACGTGTTGCAGGATACGGAAACTGAGAGTGCAGAATCAGTATCACAGGAGGAAGAAATGGAACATTGACGAATGAGCGAAAAACAAGATGCAAAAAGAGATGAAATTAGAAGAATTTAGAAGTTTTAGAACTTCTAAACGACGAAAACAAAGGAGTGATGAAGAAAAAGATAAAACTCAGAATTGTTTTATGTGTGTGAAAAAACTCAAGTGAGAAACCAAGCAACCAAGTTGTAATTGAAAACTGAAACATTTAGTTGAGTTTTGAAATTGTGCATTTATAAATTTGCATTTTGATTTTAGTTGAGTGGCTTTAGAGACACTCACTTACTATTTATTTAGAAAGGCTTAAGTAAAGGAGTATATTTAAATATTCCAGCCTTCATGTCTGTTTTTAATCAGCTAGGAGAACTGATCACTTTGTGGTGACATGGAAGGCTTTGGAGATTGTTTCATTGTTCTTTCTAACCACAGAGTTTCTTAGTTTTAAAATTCAGGACAATAACAAGCAAGATTTCCGAAGGGAAGAAGCATACTAGGATAATTTTAGCTTGTTGGTTGGAAGGAATGTCCTGCAAACCAACACCTTTTAAATCTAAGAGAAAAAGTTTTAATCGGGACATTGACATTGGAAGTCAGAAAATATGTTTTATCTTAGGTCATATCCTCAATGTGCAGAATCAGGCATTTCGGGTTCGGGTTCGGGTTTTCGGGTATCGGGTCGGGTTTTCGGGTTTTGAGACAAATTTCGGGTTTCGGGTCGGGTTTCGGGTTCAACAAATTTTTGGGTTCGGGTTCGGGTTCGGGTATTCAATTATGTCGGATTTCTAAAACCCGACTTTTGTTTGCTGTTTTCGGTTTCGACAAAAACTTTCCCAATTTTTCTTTTGTTTGAGGTTTTTTACATTTTTAATTTTTATTTCTATTTCATTTCTGAACGCGATTGCATTGTACAATGAAGGAAGAGTGGCGGATATTTGAAACCAAAAATCCAAAGTTGAAAGACAAGTTTCTGTGCGGTTTCATTGACAAGAAGAAAACAGAAGCGCGGAAGTGCGTTCGTTGCAAAAGTGTATTTTCATGTAAAAAGAGCAATAGACATGTTACAACTACTTGACAAATGGTGTGGTTCCAAAAACGCAGTTGTCCAGGCGTTTAACAAACGCGGTAAATTATACAAGCGGTTGGCGAAAGAAATTGATGACAATATTGAAAACTTGCAACAGACCGAGCATACTTATGCAACGCCAACTTCTTTCAAAGACTTCTTACAACTTGAAAGGGCAGTTGGACCAAAAGAGGAACAAATACGAAGAACATTGAGACAAATTCCCGCAACAAATTCTGACATTGAGAGAGCGTTCAGTTATGCAAAGTACTTGAAGAAGGATATTCAATCGCGACTTAAGACGGAGAATTTTACACGCAACGTGTTCTTGAAACTCACCGAGGAATGCGTTTAATACGTACTTGTACGTTCCCATTTCATAATAATACAGCTTTATATTTCCGTTGAACTTTTTTGTTTTCTTTATACATTCCCATTTTAATACACATTTATTGCATAAATATTGTTTTTACAGCTATTTTTATTGTTCACTGTAAGAGAAAGTTACACTCTAAAAACGCATCAAATTTATTGCGTCAACGTTCATACCATTTAATCTACCTGAAAATCGGGCATGTCGGGTATCGGGTCGGGTAATCGGGTTTTGAGATCTTTTTCGGGTTTCGGGCCGGGTTTCGGGTTTGAAATGAATGTCGGGTTCGGGTTCGGGTTTGAAGAAACCGTCGGGTTCGGGTTCGGGTTTTAGCTTATCGGGTAATCGGGTTTCGGGTTTGAAAAATGTCGGGTCCCGAAATGCCTGTGGAGAATAATGAAAGAATTTGAAGGCTGTAGTGATGTGGTATGGTGCAATTTATATTCTGCAGTGAGTCGGTGTGACGTGGATAAAAGTAATTTCGTGCATTTTGTAAATTCTGTTAGATGACACTGTATCTATTTTATGAACATTGCGTGATTCAATGAGGACATTGACCGGACTGTCCGGGGAGTATGTGACATTCGACCAGAATAGACAAAATGCAATCTCTGCAGTTTAAGAAATTTTAGCAGCGGACCTTCCGAGTTAGTGATTTTGAAGGATTAACGACGTTATTCGGATGATTAGTAGAACGGTGAAGGGCAAGATATTCTAGTATTTTGAAATTTTACATTTTCGAAGTGATGACGTAACTTTTCTGAGAAACGTCAGAAACGGCCATTTTGGCAGAAAAGCTGGAAAGAAACAGAACAATATTAGTAGCGATTGCGAGAAGAACGGAAATTGTGATTGAAAAACGACAACGAATCACGGAGTTAACAGAGAACGTTCCGAGTTGCAACTATTGTGTCGCTACAATAGTTGCAAGGCCGTTGCGAACAACGGTGAAGGGTGGAAGACAGCCTTCCGGGTTACGGGGAAGTCAAGTTTAACGTGCTCGATTCAGTGGATTCATGAATCCGGAAGGGCTTCGGGACTGAAACTTTTATTACTTTATATGAACTTTTAGCTTCCTGTCATGTCCTGATTTGAATTTAATTAACAACTGGATTCATTTTGATAAGGATGAGAAGCTAGGAGTTGGGGGAAAGGGTTGATCCATCTTCGATGGAGATGATGATTTTTATCTACTGAACAAAAACAATAATAATTCAATAAGTAGTAGTAGCCCTGTTTTAGGAGTGACCTCGTGGTCTGGGGATACTGAGACCCAGCCATGAGCTCACTATTTCTGCATGTAACTAAGTTAATTTGAGTGTTTTGACCGAAGCCGAAAGCAGTAACGTTTTTTGTCGACCCGATGTTAGAAAAGACCACCGAAAGTACTGGCTTGGTAGAGACGGTGAAAAGCATATAAAGCTCTGCTTAGACGTTAGCCAGTCGTCTTAGGACTTAGTTTTATTTTCCCTCGATATGTATCTTCCGGGCGAATGTTACATGGCCCTGTCATGCTCAGATTTCTCTGAGTAACTGAAATCAAAAGTTGAAAATCAGAAGAGCCAAATTAATTAAGTTGGATGCGCAATTGCCGTTTTGTGCTTTTTAAAAAGACGTTGTCAACTTCTACAACTTTGATTGCACCACAGGGTATTTGAACTTTAAATTGGATGTGCAATCGCCCTTTTCTGCTTTTAAATAGACCTTTTCTACAACCGCAAAAACGTATCTTGCACTTGGTATGGAAGATGTTCCTGCTCTTTCTGTCGCTCCTAATGCTTCTTTTGTTGTTTTTAGTGTGCACACTCCCTACGAGGTAAATCACGCCTCTCTCTCTGTCGTACAGCAAAAATATATAATCAACGACAAAGTGATCGCATTCCACTTATGAATGTGAAAATTAATTTTCAGATTTCCCTGCGAATAAAGGTTTTTATTTAACAATCCACCGTTCTCAAATTGGATTATTTTTATCAAAAAAGTGTGAATCATTAATTTTTTTTTAGAAATGCAAAGAGCTTAAAAGCCATGTTAGTTTGTCTTGGCTCCTTGCTCAAGGCTCTCGAACTCATCACTTCCAACGGCTTGCATCTCGGCCTCAAAGTCAAGCACAGTAAGTGTGAGTTGTGGGCCCCTGTGGAGTTCTCCTCCATCCCCGTCTCTATCCCGAGAGCAGCGTCTAATGGCTTCGAGCTTCTTGGCGCCCCCATTGGTGATACTGAGTTCTCAGTTAAAGTCCTGGACAAACGCATCTCGAAGGCCACCAAATGTCTTGAAAAGTTATCTCTTCTTGATGACCCCCAGCTCTCACTTGGCATCACTCGCACTTGCCTTGCTGCTCCCAAGCTGACGTACTCTCTTCGCACTCAGCCGCCCTCTCAGCCTGTCGCAGCTTCCCTGCAAGTTTTTGATGAACTCCTCCGCGATGCTCTTTCTGTCATAGTTGGCTCACCTGTTCCTGATCTTGCCTGGTCCCAGTCTTCCCTGCCTATCAAAGATGACGGACTTGGCGTCCGGCAAGCTCGCGACCAACACATCCCTGCCTTCCTAGGGTCTTCGTGTCAGTCAGCTCAATTGGTCTCGTTTCTTACCGAAGGCGACATCACTGATACGCCGGAGTTCCTGCGTGCCTCGAACGACTTCCGTGAACAGTCTGGAAGCGTTAACACTCCCGGTTTTACTCAAGAAGCTTTCCAAGAGAAACTCGATAAGGCCACCTACAACGCTTTCTTCTCGTCTCTTCCCGATTCCCGCGAGCAAGCTCGTCTTCAGTCGCTCTCCCAGCCTTACGCCGGTGCTTGGCTTACTGCAGTCCCCATTAAAGGTCTTGGCCTGCACCTGCTACCTGCTGAGTTCCAAGCTGCTGTCAGATACCGCCTTGGTCTTCCTGTGTTCGCGTCTGCTCGTAGGTGCCCCGCGTGTCCGTCTGGCATTCTGGACGTCCTCGGGGACCACGCTGTCGCTTGTGGGGGGAGTGGTGGCCGGATCTCCCGTCACGACAGACTACGGGACATTATTTTCAATGCTACCTCGGCTGCCTCTTTAGCCCCCATCAAGGAGCAACGGAACCTCATCCCTGGAGAACGGTCCAAACCCGGCGATATTTTTATCCCTACTTGGAGCGCTGGTCGCCCAGCTGCTTTCGACGTCACCGTGACATCCCCGCTGCAGTTATCTCTTCTCTCTCGTGCGGCGGAGACCCCCGGGGCGTCCCTGGAAGTTGCTGAGGACCGCAAATTTTCGAAACACGAGAAAAACTGTGAGGAACAAGGAATCAGTTTTTTCCCGTTAGCAGTCGAAACGCTCGGGGGTTGGTCCGCTTTAGCTATCAAAACCCTCAAGTCATTTGCTATCCTCGCTGATGCCAGACGTTCTGGTTCACGTGACGCTCGTGTTGCCCCAGTTCGCCTTCTCCAGAGCCTCTCAGTGTGCCTCATGAGAGGAAACGCCACTATGATTGTCAGCCGGGCCATCTAGTCTTGTGCAGTTTATTACGTTTTTTGCATTCCCAATTCTGGTGCTCCTTTGTTCCTTTGCTGTTAGCGCAAATTAGTTTTAGTTTTCTAAATTATAACTATTATGTTGTAATTAGTTGATGATTTTTCATTTTGAGCATGTTTGTCTTGGATATTCGAAAGTTTTGTTCTCTGTTTACATGCGTTCATTGAGTCTTTTCCAACTGTTGGCTATGTTCGAAATGCAATTAAAGTGTTAATGTTTTTTTGTTCATCGATGCATCTTTAAAAGGCCAGATTGAATTGGCTTGAACAGTAGCATACAGGTATGTTTCTTTGTCTATCATGTCAGAAAGGAATGAGTTAATTCATAGCTTCGCCTGGACGGATGCAGACAGTTATTTGCATTGTTTCTGGGCTAGATTTATTGGATCGTCGCCTATAATTTTGGTAAATAAGGCGGAATTGTTTCACATCTATGCTTAACATTTGTTGAACTTCATTTTCAGAATGGTAATGCAACAAAATGTTGTCATTTTTTCAGCTGCTGTCTTTTGTAGATCAATCTTATTTTTGTACGGAGAATACCAAGATGCACATTACTCACTGAAATTCACCGATGTGGATTATAAAGTTTTTACAGATGCATCAGACTACATCAGTCGCGGAAAATCGCCATATCAGAGAGAGACGTATCGCTACACTCCCATTTTGGCAATTATGCTGCTACCGAATGTATTGTTATTTCATTCCTTTGGAAAATTATTGTTCTCCGTTTTCGACCTACTCACTGCACATGTTCTGATCAAATATCTCGAAGGTAAGTGAATTTGACAGATGTCACCGACAAATTATTCCGTAGTGAAGCAAAAAAGGGTTCCGATTTTCAAAAAAACTGAATTTTTTTTTGAGATTTTTAAAAATTTTTGTGTAATCATTAGCCATTGTTATAGAGAGTAAATTACTAGTTGAAATCGAAATACAACTGACTGACGCCTATTATCAATGAGCAAACCAAAGTTTTTGTAACAGTCGTACGCTTAAGTCACATGAGGTTAAGAGTGATAGGCTCTAAAGCCATTGGCTAACTCGATCGAATACCTCCCCTTCTCCACCCCTAGATAGAAATAGGCACGCCTCCATAGCTAGGTCTCTGAACCTGTCCTACAAAGAAAGACTCAAGACATTGAACATCCTTCCCATTTACTTATGTCTTCATGCTATCAATTTAATATTTTTCTCTCGCCTTGCCAACTATTTGATAAACTTAGATCCTTACCTGTCATCAACACAAGCATCATTGTATGCTACCAGGTCGTCTGCTATTGTACATTATAGTTTGAAAAAAAATGCGGTTGGACACCAGTAGAGCTAACTTCTGGCATCGAGTACCAAGACGGTGCAACATGCTACCTAACCATGTAAACTTTTATCGTTTCAGTGGACTGAAATCTCCCTAAATTTGTACAAAGATTTGCGTTAAATTTTCAGTTTTATGGGATGCATGGTTTCTGATTTTTTAAAATTTAAAAAAAGTGCGTGGAATCAGTTTAGTTTTAATTTTTTGGTGTAAGGTTTGATCGATTTTGTTTGAAGTCAATTCCAGTTGGTGACATAGCGTATTGTTTTGTGCTGTCTATAATTTTTGAAACACAATTCATAAATTTCATTTATAGCAATTTTGACCTGATTATATTGTCTATAGAGATCTGTCGCACGAGATTCAGGAGTGAGCTTCTGGCTAAAAATTTTTTTAAATTTCCGTTACGGGCGTCTTTTTAGTGTTTTTTTTCTAATCCAGCTCCTGCGTGTCAAGTTCATATTTGAAAAATTGATGTAATTGGGTTTTTTTCTGGATTAATTGTTTTTTGTTCTTTTTTTTTGACGGCGCAATTTGCGTATTTTTGTTCAAATGCAAGTATTTTATCTGGTAGGGTTATTATCGGTTAAGTTTTTTATTGAGCTTGCGATAAGCAAGCGTTATCAAAATGGAATAGAGACTCTTTTGGGTGAGAAAAAAACCAGTTCAACAAAATCAGTTGAATTGCTTCCTGTATCTTCTCTTTACTTTTCTTCCTGTCTTCTCTTAATATATTCCAGATTGCTTTCCCTTAGTCTGGAGGTAAAACAGTTGACTTTATACCCTGAGGTCTGGGGTTTGAGTCGTGGCCAGATCTTGTTTTTTCAGTATCGTGAGAAAAAATCCGAGAAAAATGAATTGTTGGTTTTTCGTTTGTTTGCTCAGGTTTCGTCGGCTATATTGCCACAACGGATTTATGGTTGTGCTGACGAAACAATTTTACGGTAGTTGCAAGTGCAAATGTTGTTCATTCTAATTTCAAGAGGGCATTGAAAAATTAAAAAGAAACTCAAAAAATTTTTCTTTTGTTCAAGTGGTTGTTTCAGATCAATGATTTTTCTTGTGCTGTAAACAACATTCATTGTAGCTGCAAGTGCAATTGTTGTCAAAATATGTTAAAAGTGGGATCATGGAAAGATCTGTGGCGGTTGTCTTACGATATTCAGAAGTGTGACCTTTAATTGCAATAAAGTTTTCACGCAACGATTTTTTCAACAATTCATTTAAGTTTCTCGTTTGAGACACATAGTCTTTTGATTTTGCATTTTTTTTGTGTGAGATTTTTGAGTTCTTTCAAAAAATTTTGACTGTTTGATTGTCGATTCTTACTTTTTTTCATTTCGTGGCATTTTTATTCTCAAAATAATATTTTAGAAGACTAACAGCTGAAGGTTTTATTGACTTTTGCTTTCTACAGTTTATTTTGCTATGCTTGGATTGTAACGAAAAAGAGCTGCCGCGCCTCAGTCTAAATAGAAATAATTTTATCTGCTAAATTAGTTAGAGAGCGTTTGATGCTAGTTGAACAGTGGAAGCTAAATTGTTAAGGTTATCCCTTTTCTTTCAATGAATTTGAAGATATCAAAAAACCGAAAAGTGCTGTATTGTTCTGGCACCTGAAAATGGGGAGGAACTTCGCATTCGGGTGTGTTTTAGTTTTTTCTTGGTTTTGTTTTCCACGCAAAATGAGGTACTTAAGTAAACATTGGAATTGTTTGCGTCACATTGAAATTTTGAAAATGTTTTCTCAGTGTCGAGAAAAACCCATTTGAATTTGTCGGTTTTTGGTGTAATTTTGAGCGAATAAGGTGAGCGTGCAGGCTTATTTTGTTTTGCAAACAAAGTTATATACCACAAATAATCACCCTAATGAGTAGAGCGATTTCTCATATAAAAACCCTTTCAATCCTGATTAGAACGAAATAAAAATATTTTTAAAACATGTACCAGTGTCGAGGAAAACCGGTTTGAAATTTTTTGAGTTTAAGTCTAATTTCAAGCGAGTAAAGCAAACGAGCAGGCTTATTATTGAGGGATAAATCATGAAACTTAAGTTTATCTTCAGTAATCATTTTTTAAAACTTTTTTGCGTCTTTTTCTTTATATTCAACTTTTTTTTTTACCGAAGTGCCGATTTTTCTGTGACTGTTCAATATGCCTAATTTTCAGTTTTTGGTCAGATCAAATCATCAGACCACGCTTTTTTTTTAAGAATATGGTCAGAACATTCTGTGCTTCATGCAGAGCAAATGGCTATCCTTGTTGTTATTGAATTTTATTCATCTTTTATGTCTACACATATCGTTTTTGACCAGTTGAATTGCTCAAGATGTCCAATTTTGCAGTTATATCAAAGTTAGATAGGTGTCATGGCGGAGTGTTTAGAAGACATGTGAGTCTTTATCAGTTGATATTTGAGTAAAATTTCGTTGTACTAAAACGAACATACGTGATTAAAATCTCAGCTTTATTTTTGAGTTCTATTCTGTTTTTCTTTGTTCCTTTGCTGTTAGCGCAAATTAGTTTTAGTTTTCTAAATTATAACTATTATGTTGTAATTAGTTGATGATTTTTCATTTTGAGCATGTTTGTCTTGGATATTCGAAAGTTTTGTTCTCTGTTTACATGCGTTCATTGAGTCTTTTCCAACTGTTGGCTATGTTCGAAATGCAATTAAAGTGTTAATGTTTTTTTGTTCATCGATGCATCTTTAAAAGGCCAGATTGAATTGGCTTGAACAGTAGCATACAGGTATGTTTCTTTGTCTATCATGTCAGAAAGGAATGAGTTAATTCATAGCTTCGCCTGGACGGATGCAGACAGTTATTTGCATTGTTTCTGGGCTAGATTTATTGGATCGTCGCCTATAATTTTGGTAAATAAGGCGGAATTGTTTCACATCTATGCTTAACATTTGTTGAACTTCATTTTCAGAATGGTAATGCAACAAAATGTTGTCATTTTTTCAGCTGCTGTCTTTTGTAGATCAATCTTATTTTTGTACGGAGAATACCAAGATGCACATTACTCACTGAAATTCACCGATGTGGATTATAAAGTTTTTACAGATGCATCAGACTACATCAGTCGCGGAAAATCGCCATATCAGAGAGAGACGTATCGCTACACTCCCATTTTGGCAATTATGCTGCTACCGAATGTATGGTTATTTCATTCCTTTGGAAAATTATTGTTCTCCGTTTTCGACCTACTCACTGCACATGTTCTGATCAAATATCTCGAAGGTAAGTGAATTTGACAGATGTCACCGACAAATTATTCCGTAGTGAAGCAAAAAAGGGTTCCGATTTTCAAAAAAACTGAATTTTTTTTTGAGATTTTTAAAAATTTTTGTGTAATCATTAGCCATTGTTATAGAGAGTAAATTACTAGTTGAAATCGAAATACAACTGACTGACGCCTATTATCAATGAGCAAACCAAAGTTTTTGTAACAGTCGTACGCTTAAGTCACATGAGGTTAAGAGTGATAGGCTCTAAAGCCATTGGCTAACTCGATCGAATACCTCCCCTTCTCCACCCCTAGATAGAAATAGGCACGCCTCCATAGCTAGGTCTCTGAACCTGTCCTACAAAGAAAGACTCAAGACATTGAACATCCTTCCCATTTACTTATGTCTTCATGCTATCAATTTAATATTTTTCTCTCGCCTTGCCAACTATTTGATAAACTTAGATCCTTACCTGTCATCAACACAAGCATCATTGTATGCTACCAGGTCGTCTGCTATTGTACATTATAGTTTGAAAAAAAAATGCGGTTGGACACCAGTAGAGCTAACTTCTGGCATCGAGTACCAAGACGGTGCAACATGCTACCTAACCATGTAAACTTTTATCGTTTCAGTGGACTGAAATCTCCCTAAATTTGTACAAAGATTTGCGTTAAATTTTCAGTTTTATGGGATGCATGGTTTCTGATTTTTTAAAATTTAAAAAAAGTGCGTGGAATCAGTTTAGTTTTAATTTTTTGGTGTAAGGTTTGATCGATTTTGTTTGAAGTCAATTCCAGTTGGTGACATAGCGTATTGTTTTGTGCTGTCTATAATTTTTGAAACACAATTCATAAATTTCATTTATAGCAATTTTGACCTGATTATATTGTCTATAGAGATCTGTCGCACGAGATTCAGGAGTGAGCTTCTGGCTAAAATTTTTTTTAAATTTCCGTTACGGGCGTCTTTTTAGTGTTTTTTTTCTAATCCAGCTCCTGCGTGTCAAGTTCATATTTGAAAAATTGATGTAATTGGGTTTTTTTCTGGATTAATTGTTTTTTGTTCTTTTTTTTTGACGGCGCAATTTGCGTATTTTTGTTCAAATGCAAGTATTTTATCTGGTAGGGTTATTATCGGTTAAATTTTTTATTGAGCTTGCGATAAGCAAGCGTTATCAAAATGGAATAGAGACTCTTTTGGGTGAGAAAAAAACCAGTTCAACAAAATCAGTTGAATTGCTTCCTGTATCTTCTCTTTACTTTTCTTCCTGTCTTCTCTTAATATATTCCAGATTGCTTTCCCTTAGTCTGGAGGTAAAACAGTTGACTTTATACCCTGAGGTCTGGGGTTTGAGTCGTGGCCAGATCTTGTTTTTTCAGTATCGTGAGAAAAAATCCGAGAAAAATGAATTGTTGGTTTTTCGTTTGTTTGCTCAGGTTTCGTCGGCTATATTGCCACAACGGATTTATGGTTGTGCTGACGAAACAATTTTACGGTAGTTGCAAGTGCAAATGTTGTTCATTCTAATTTCAAGAGGGCATTGAAAAATTAAAAAGAAACTCAAAAAATTTTTCTTTTGTTCAAGTGGTTGTTTCAGCTCAATGATTTTTCTTGTGCTGTAAACAACATTCATTGTAGCTGCAAGTGCAATTGTTGTCAAAATATGTTAAAAGTGGGATCATGGAAAGATCTGTGGCGGTTGTCTTACGATATTCAGAAGTGTGACCTTTAATTGCAATAAAGTTTTCACGCAACGATTTTTTCAACAATTCATTTAAGTTTCTCGTTTGAGACACATAGTCTTTTGATTTTGCATTTTTTTGTGTGAGATTTTTGAGTTCTTTCAAAAAATTTTGACTGTTTGATTGTCGATTCTTACTTTTTTTCATTTCGTGGCATTTTTATTCTCAAAATAATATTTTAGAAGACTAACAGCTGAAGGTTTTATTGACTTTTGCTTTCTACAGTTTATTTTGCTATGCTTGGATTGTAACGAAAAAGAGCTGCCGCGCCTCAGTCTAAATAGAAATAATTTTATCTGCTAAATTAGTTAGAGAGCGTTTGATGCTAGTTGAACAGTGGAAGCTAAATTGTTAAGGTTATCCCTTTTCTTTCAATGAATTTGAAGATATCAAAAAACCGAAAAGTGCTGTATTGTTCTGGCACCTGAAAATGGGGAGGAACTTCGCATTCGGGTGTGTTTTAGTTTTTTCTTGGTTTTGTTTTCCACGCAAAATGAGGTACTTAAGTAAACATTGGAATTGTTTGCGTCACATTGAAATTTTGAAAATGTTTTCTCAGTGTCGAGAAAAACCCATTTGAATTTGTCGGTTTTTGGTGTAATTTTGAGCGAATAAGGTGAGCGTGCAGGCTTATTTTGTTTTGCAAACAAAGTTATATACCACAAATAATCACCCTAATGAGTAGAGCGATTTCTCATATAAAAACCCTTTCAATCCTGATTAGAACGAAATAAAAATATTTTTAAAACATGTACCAGTGTCGAGGAAAACCGGTTTGAAATTTTTTGAGTTTAAGTCTAATTTCAAGCGAGTAAAGCAAACGAGCAGGCTTATTATTGAGGGATAAATCATGAAACTTAAGTTTAACTTCAGTAATCATTTTTTAAAACTTTTTTGCGTCTTTTTCTTTATATTCAACTTTTTTTTTACCGAAGTGCCGATTTTTCTGTGACTGTTCAATATGCCTAATTTTCAGTTTTTGGTCAGATCAAATCATCAGACCACGCTTG
The DNA here is from genome assembly GCF_963678635.1 of Symsagittifera roscoffensis. NCBI lineage: Eukaryota > Metazoa > Xenacoelomorpha > Acoela > Convolutidae > Symsagittifera > Symsagittifera roscoffensis. The sequence continues at coordinate 53,360,517 of NC_087067.1, read as the reverse complement.
TTTTTAAAGAATATGGTCAGAACATTCTGTGCTTCATGCAGAGCAAATGGCTATCCTTGTTGTTATTGAATTTTATTCATCTTTTATGTCTACACATATCGTTTTTGACCAGTTGAATTGCTCAAGATGTCCAATTTTGCAGTTATATCAAAGTTAGATAGGTGTCATGGCGGAGTGTTTAGAAGACATGTGAGTCTTTATCAGTTGATATTTGAGTAAAATTTCGTTGTACTAAAACGAACATACGTGATTAAAATCTCAGCTTTATTTTTGAGTTCTATTCTGTTTTTCTTTGCTGTGTTATTATATTTTCGTCTGTTAGAGCTTTTGATGAAGCTTTTTTTGCTGTTTCTTATGGCTGTGTTTTTGATAATTTTGTGAATAAATGTGAGATCGAATTATTTATTGACGTTTCATTGCTTCTTAAATTTTTTCTGGCGTATGTTTACTATTTGTGTTGGAATGTGTTCAACTGACTGCGGGCGTTTTTTTTTCTCATTTATCTTTTCTTGCTCAAAAAAATAGCACAAGGGAATTGAAGGTAATGCAAGTATCATGTAACATTGTCACCCTATACGCTTACGTGAAATTGGCATAGCATGATTTGTGCATGAATATTACGCTATTCTTGCATATCGCAGAAGATCCTCAGACTTTTGTTGTTTTGTTTAAAAAATGTTTTCGTATGTCTCTACGTTATTTTTTTTAAAACCTAACTCGCAAATAAAATGCTAATTTGGTGGCACTTGCTGTAATCACGATATGTAGCATTGGAAGCTTCATAGTTCTGTTCTCTGCTTTGTTTGTGGCTAGTTTTTGGCGTTAGGTAAGCTTCCTAGGCTGAAAATCTCGAGATCGTAGGTTTGAATCCGAAACAAAGAAAAAGTTTTACTTATTCCAGGCTTATTTCTGCTTTTGTCTTATTTCAATTTATAGAGCTGCTTTCTTAACGTTTTCTCGCTGATTTAAATCTTGTTAGAATTTCTAGTTAGCCTAAAAATAATCGTTTTTGGCCTGTTAAATTACTCAGTCTCGAATACTGCCAACAGTGTGGCATTCACAATAGCAATGTTATAGTCAGGTGTCACGATGGAGTGGGGACTAGAAAAGTGACTCTTAATCTGCTGGTTCAAATCCCGTGTTCTGCTATCATTTTGTTTTTTAAAGCGTGCTTTAAAAAAAAAAATTGAAGAGATAATTCGAAAGTGCAATTGAAAATATATGAAGTTTTTTTCTTATCTAAAAAAATGAGTTTTCTAGTCTTATTTCTAAAAAAAATGATCGGCGCATGTTAACAAATTGAAGAAAGAAGAATGCACACGATGGAGCATCTCCTTTGTTTTTGCTTGCGTAGATGTCTTATGAATGTTTTAATCGTTTAGATGTGTACAAATGCAGGAGAGAAGAGAGCTGTAAGTGGGCATCGCTGTGGCTGTTCAATCCACTCATCATGGCCATATCCACCAGGGGCAGTGCAGACTGTATTATGTCTTTCCTGATGTGTCTTCTGTTGTACCTCATGGCCACACAAAGGACAGTGGCCGCTGCTGTGGTGTATGCTGTGGCCATAGTGTTCAAACTGTACCCAGTCATTTATGCCCTGGCTCTCTTCATGTATCTACAGCTGCACTTAAGTCCAACCAGAAGCCAATCTAATAAACATGTGGCCACAACAATCAATCTTAGACAACTCATCCTTCCCAATTGCAATACTCTCATTTTTGCGGCAGTTGCGGCGTCTGTTCTGATTGCACTCGTAGCTTGTACGTTTGTGGTGTATGGCTACGAGGCAATATTTGAGACATACATTTACCATCTAATACGAAAGGACACAAAGCATAATTTCTCAGTCTACTTCTACATGTTCTACTTGGACAGTGGAAATATAGCTGCACATCCGTCTCATTACCATAACTTACTGCATAGTGCAATCAATTTTCTACCTTTGTGTCTTCAAGCAGTCTGTATGATTTGCGTGGCTTTGAAGTTCAGCCACGATCTGCCAATGTGTTTTTTCTTCTCCACTTTTTGTTTTGTCACTCTGAACAAAGTGTGCACTTCGCAGTACTTTGTCTGGTATCTCACATTCCTTCCGCTGGTCGCCTACAAAATACACACCAACATCACCCTGAAGAGAGCGATCAGTCTGGCAGTGTTGTGGTTTGTGGGCCAGCTGGTCTGGCTATATCCTGCATATCTTCTAGAGTTCGAAGGAGTGAACACGTTCGAGTTCATCTGGCTGGCCAGTCTCTTCTTTTTCCTCATCAATGTCTACGTCATGTGCTCTCTCGTGCATTCCTGTGACACCAAAGACAAACTAGCAAAGCCCGAAAAAATCAGTTAGACTTCCTAGAAGCCTTCAGTTGTACTTGATAATTTGTTGTTGATTCTTTGAAATGCAATTTACACTGATACATTCATTTTCTACACGCAAAGTATGACCTCTTTATTTTTCAACAGAATTATTTATTGAGTTTTATGTCCAATTACTCTGCCAAAAGTCTGATGAACGGAAAGTAGGCATATTTTCTTTCTTGCAGAATGTTAGGCTCGCTTTCCTTGTATATCAGAAGTTGAGCAAAACCTTGATTTCAAGCGATTGAAAATATCTCCTATTGAACATCAATCGAAATGTCCTATTCACGAGTAAATCTTGTTAGAAAACCTAGTTAGCCTAAAAGTCACCGTCTAATGCTCTTAAAAATGCTCTAATAAAATGCTTAAAATGCTCTAATAACTACAGATGTGCATTCATACATATTAATGCTTTTATGAATGCACTTAGTTATATATGCACTTTTGATTTCAATTGAATTTCATCTGCGGAAAGTTACGTAAATAGCACTCTCCAAATACATAAGTGGAAATGGCTCGAAAATACATGAACAATTTCTAGCAAGAACTAGAAGTGAGTAACTTCTAATTTCTAAATTGACTTAACGTTAAATGGCTTATCGGAAAACATGGCAATGGCAATCACTAAAAATCCTTCAAATTCAAAGCGTTTGAACGTGAAATATATATTTTTTCAAAGTTCGAAAGTTGAAAAATAAACCTTTCAGCACTATTTTTTGTTCCATTGGTCCTCACGCTTTTAGGCATTTGTCGGCTATGTTTAAAAGTTAAAATAATAATGCAAAGCCATTTTCGCGAGTTAACAACGTCATACTTTGGTCAACCAATTTTATATCAAAGTATGATCTAATTGGTAACTTCCCAAATGGCATAAACATGGAAACTTTTCCCAAATGGCATAAATTTCAAGTTTTCATTGTAATTTAAACGTTTTCTATCAATTTCTAACTCTAACATTTTGTCAGGAACGAAAGCATGTGAACAAGATTTGGAATTAATTGCTTCCAAACAAATTTAAACAACAGGTTTGCCGAAAAAAAATTGACCACAAGAAGTTTATTAATAACCGCCAGCTTATGCTTCTTGCTTTTGATAAAAAGTTCTACAAGTTTTTCACGATAAAATATCAATCAACATTTGAATTGACAATTTGACTAATTTTCTCACATTGTTCACGAAAAAATTGTTCTCGATTTTTCCAAAGCAACTGTTGCATGAAATTTAGGCCATTTGGGAAACATTTCATTTTTATGCCATTTGGGAATTATGCCATTTGAGACGTAATCATCTAATTTAGAGGCTAATTTTGGAGCAATTTGTGGATTTTTCTTGGGTAGCTTCAAAGCAATTTTCATTTAAGAATTCGAAAAAAGTAACTTAATCGAATTGGGTTCAAGTTTTGCAAAAGAATAGCATCCGAAGAATGATTAAAAAGTTTTGATTTAACAGCTGAAGTTCCTTTCAGTTCGAGGAAAACGCGTTCCATTTCCTTATTTTGTTTGTTCCCTTTAATTTAATGGAACGATCTACTTCAACCGTTTTTGTTAACTAGTTATTACGCTTTGTTCGTTTCCAAAATGAAAATGCTTGGAAATTCTGAAACAACCCAACCGGAATATTTAACCCAAAAAAATTTATTATATATTTAAATGCGGGCTTATCGTATATTGCAATGGTTAAGATTTTTTCGATTTTCAATTTGATTTTAGTGGTTATTTTACCGAGTTTAAATTCAGCAGCCCAACATTAAATTAGGGGTTGCGAATTTGGCCTCCAGTTTTGAATGCCCGAATCATTTTACTTAACGAGATAAGACGATTTTTGAGATTTTTTCAAAAATTTTCAGAAATTTCAATTAACCAAATAGTTCACAAAACTTGAAGTTCCCAACCCTGTAGTGGGTATTTTCAGAGTACTATCAAGAATTGCGAATCTTGCCTCCAAATTTGATTGCACAAATCCTTGTAGTTTTCGAGATATGACGTTTTTTGTGATTTTTTCAAAAAATTTCAGAAAACCTATTATTAGTTTCGAATGCCCGAATCATTTTACTTAACGAGATCAGACGATTTTTGAGATTTTTCAAAAATTTTCAGAAACTTCAAATAACCAAATAGTTTACAAAACTTGAAGTTCCCAACCCTGTAGTGGGTATTTTCAGAGTACTATCAAGGATTGCGAATCTTGACTCCAAATTTGATTACACAAATCCTTGTAGTTTTCGAGATATGACGTTTTTTGTGATTTTTTCAAAAAATTTCAGAAAACTCTTATTATTTTTTTTTGCAAAATCTGAAATTCCCAACTCTGTACTTGGGTCCTGTCAGAGTACTCTCATAGATTGCGAATATTGCCTCCAAATATGACTGCTTAATTCTTTGTAGTTTTCGAGATACGACGTTTTTTGTGATTTTTTCAAAAACTTTCAGAGAATTTGAATTTCTATTATTTTTTTAAATCTGAATTTCCCAACCCTGTAGTTAGGTCCTGTCAGAGTACTCTCAAGGATTGCGAATCGTGCCTCCAAATATGACTGCTCAATTCTTAGTAGTTTTCGAGATGTGACGTTTTTTGTGATTTTTTCAAAGTTTTCAGAAAACTTAGATTAATTTTTTTTCGCAAATTTTGAAATTCCTAGCCCTGTAGTTGGATTTTGTCAGAGTACTATCAAAGATTGCGAAACTTGCCTCCAAATATGACTGCTCAAATCCTTGTAGTTTTGAGTTATGATGTTTTTTTATGATTTTTTCAAAAATTTTCAGAAAACATATATTAATTTTTTTTGAAAAATCTGAATTTCCCAACCCTGTAGTTGGGTACTGTCAGAGTACTATCAAGGATTGCGAATCTTGCCTCCAAATATGACTGGCCAAATCCTTGTACTTTTCGAGATTGACGTTTTTTGTGATTTTTTAAAAAATTTTCAGAAAACTTAATTTTTTTTTGCAAAACTTGAAATTCCCAACCTTGTAGTTAGGTCCTGTCAGAGTTATCTCAAAGATTTCAAATCTTGCCTCCAAGTTTGACTTTCTTTTAGTTTTCGAGATATGACGTATTTTGTGATTTTTTCAAAATTTTCAGAAAGTTTAAGTTAATTATTTTTCAAAATTTGAAATTCCAAACGCTATAATTCGGTGTTGTCAGGGTACTATAAAGTGTTGCAAGTCTTGCCACTTGGGACTGCTAAACGCGACTGCTCAATTGCTTTTAGTATCCGAGATGTGACGCATTTAGATTTTTTTCAAAATTTCTCAAAGAACTTATCTACAAAGAAATTCAAAAAATTTGAAACTACTAACTCAATGAAGATAAAACCTTATTGTCACCGTACACCCTGGCGTCTCAAATCTTGCCTCTTTATATGAATGCTCAAACCTTTTTAGTTTCCGAGATAAGGTGTTTTTTTTTCAATTTTTTTTCGGGGAAACTTAGGTTAAAAATTCACAAAATTTTGAGTTCCTAACCCTCTAGTAGGGTGCTCTCAGGGACTCTCAGTGGTTGCAAATCTGGCCTCCAAATTTCTCCAGAGGCCCATTAAATTTTCAAGGTGACGCTTTAAAAATGGGAAGTAAAAAATTTGAAAGGTTCGAAATTACCAACCCTGTAATTGGGTGCAGTCAGAGTACAGTAAAAGTTTGCAGATGCTGTTTCCAATACCTGCGGTTTTTCGAAGCACCGGAGGTGCGTTAAACGCTAGTTATATATTATTATCAGGTGAAAGGACCAATCAATCGCTGTATTACACAAGCAGTCTTGCGAGCAAGTGCAATATTGCGAATCAACTATTGTTTACAACCCAACCCACTTTTGCTGCAAACAATTGACAACTAAATAGCATCTGTTGCATCTGCTTTATTGGTGGTTAGTATTAATAGATTTATAGGCAACCGTGGAGAAGATACGAGGAAGTAAGGAATCTCAATCGCAGGTTAGATTCTGGCAAATATCAAAAGTTTGATTTTCTGTTTTGGCAAATTAATAGAATCTGTTGTATCTGCCTAATTGGTGGCTAGTGTTTGCAGATTGACAAGTGATCATGGCTCATTGGAGTTTTCAATCTTTATACTTCAAAATTTTTTATGGTAATCGATTTGTTTACGGCTTCACGGGGGGCGACCCAAGTTTTGTCGGCTCAGTTGTTGCTGAGAAAGCGATTCTTATTGTTTTTAAGACTGTTTAACTACATCATCTGAGATAAGGTATGATTTTTCTAGTGTATTTTGTGTTTCATATTTCAAGTAATTTAATGACTTTCTGCACTTGGCCGCTTGTATCTTCTAATGCGAAAGTTCTACTCTGGATCTCTAGTACCTTGTAATGCAATGTTTTATTGTATCGCAAGTGATGCGGGGCTCCGCTTCGCCTTCGTGTAGAAAATTTGGATGACTCAAAACCTTGACATTGAAAACTGGACGAAACCGCTAAATATTACGGCCACGTGTGAATAAAGTAATCTTACCTGGTTTTGAAAGTTGAACGTTTTGTTTTTAAATCAGTCGTTTCTTAGTTATCTATTGGTAGTTTAAGAGTTCAATAACATTTGTTCAACTGTCTACTAGCTTTATTTTCAGTTACAATCGGCTATCAACGTGACCTTAATTTGTTTCCAAGAAAGCAGAAAACAAGCAATTGAAGATAATTGTCCTTGTCCCAAAAGCTGAATAAAAGATAATCAAAGTTTGTTATCAGATGTCGCGCTGTACACATCACTCTTCCTAATCGGCTGAACCAATTTGCCTGATTTTTTTAATGCTGGTAAAACAAATCGTGTGCTGGAAAAGATATAAAATTAGTCGAATTGGCCGTACTTACACATGCAGATCGTAATGATACACAGCGAAACACTTTTTTTATCCATTTATTTCGTGATAGTTTTGAAATGCGTAATTTAAACAAAATTTGGTGGTTTATGTTTTAATTGTTTTACATGCAAATTTAGTGTGGTTGCCTTTAGTTTATTACATTCCAAATTAGTACATGCAAAATTTGTGTTATTGCGCATTTTAATGCTCCTTTTTGCCACTTTGTCGCTTGTGCTCGCGGAGTGTTTGCTTCGCCTCTTTGTCTAACTTGGAACTAAGGTCCCTTTTATGAGAACTTTCTTAAAAATCAAGTTGAGATAGTTGCTCAACTTCAAACTGGTTAAAAAAATTTGTGTTATTCACCAAATCTTGAGTACTTTTTTGATCCATCATACTAATAACTAAAAAGATGCATCAACTGTCAAATAAGAAAGAAAGAAAGAATTTATTTCTTCAGACAATTAAATGCAAAAATACAGAAAATGAAGAAACACATTTTTAATAGTCATCATTGAATTTATGTGACATTTTGTATAATATATCTGAAGAGGATAGACCAAGGGCATAATAATTGCCCGCTTGACGTCTACCCTGGTAGTAGTAAGACACGAAAAGTATAATAACTATAGATAAAAAGTATTTAAATAAAAAAAAATAATAAAAAAAAATGAAAATTTTTTCAATTAGTTTTTTTTTCACTCCTTTCGAAACATTTTTTTTGAGAGTTTATTTAGAGGATCCGGATCATGATTGCAGCTTAGCTTAGTGAGCATCAGTTAAAACCAAGGATCGTAATAAGTAATTTGGAAAGTAATTTCTAAGTAATTTGGAAATTTCATTTTTTTCAAAAAATGCGATTATCTCAAAAACTACAAGGATTTGGAGCTTCATATTTTCAGCATGGATTCGCAACCCATAATTGAACTCTGATACAGGTTAACCAAAGTGTAAAATTTTTGGTAAATAAAAAATATGGTACTATTGATTAGACATTCTGTGATTATTTATCGAAAATAGAATTTGTTAACTCATTATTTCCTAAAATGTATAATTACTTTAATTTGTGAGCTACCGTAAGCACCTGGCTTGCATTTAGAGACTGCGAATTAATTGGCATAATTCCGTTTTCCTGAAAAATATTAAAAAGTTTGGTTCCCCGTTTAGTTAAAGAGTGGTTTTCTATTCGGGATTTTGGCTTACATATTTTCAGTAAATTCTTTTCCGATCGTCTGGTTCTTTTAATAGAATTATCAAAAGTAAAAAGCGAGTTGAGATAATTTTCTGAATGCAGGTTCGACAGTGACCTTAATAGAAACTTGAAACACTCATAAATATACAATTCATGAACTGTAAGTATTTTGTGCTTAACAAATATATCTGACACGCTTTCGCAATTGTTTCGAAAAGAAATGAGTCGGATAATTTTTTTCTGTAATTCAAAAAGCGGAAGTAATGCATTGTAGCTTGTGCATCCGTACACTAAAATTCCATACTGAATGATAGACCTAATGTTTGATTCATTATACCTAAACATAACAGAGCTCGGCACGTAATGCCTTGTTTTAGCAATTATTCCACATTGTTTTCGTAATTTTTTTCTGACAAAATCAATATGATTAGAAAATCCTAGTTTGAAATCAATGTTAATACCTAAGTATTTCCAATATATTTCTGACGATAAGTTTTTGCCATCATATAATATTGTTTCATTAGAAGCGCTTTTCCTAGTGAAATTTATTTGAACTGTTTTTTTCATGTTAAGTGAGAGCCTATTAGCGGCAAGCCATTTCGCAACTGCATTAAAGTCATCACTCAGTTTTTCGAGTGATCGATCTATTGCTACTAGTGACAGTTTGTACTGAATAGAAAAGATTGTTGGCTCAAAAATAATTGACTGTATCCAAACATCAACCCAGGATAACCTACTTTTTTCTAATTTCGAAGAATTTCAATCGTCTTTTATGATAGACACTTTTTCCCTTAAACTAACACAATTAAAGAAAACTGGATCATAATTTTTTCATTCCGCTGGGAAATCTAAATTTAAAAGTCGGCTTTTGAATTATAATCATTCAAGTGTTTTCAAGCTATATGGATTTTTTTTCGAGTAAAGCGTGCTCGCCTATCTGCTAGTTTTATTTGTGGTATTTAGGCGCAATTTTTTTCAATTGAAAGAAAAGGTTGATTTGATATCTGGTGATTATTATTGCACAAATAAAGATTTCTGCGTCCAAAAATTTTCCCATTTAAAAAAACTATTTCGCCCATATTTCCGCCCATTTTTCAACTATTTCGCACTATTTTGTATTTCATTTGCTAGAACGGGCAGTGCTGTGTAACCAAATTGGGTTCGTTAACTGTCCCCTCACTGTTTCTGATGCTTCATATTTAAATTCTCGTTGTATTCAAATTTACCATTAACAATGAGAAATAAATTCTTTCTTCTTTCTTTCTCAGTGAAAAATTGTTGCGTTATAAACTTAATGTTGATGAATGTGGCGCGCGCAGGATTTGGTTTTGACGAAAGGTGGTTGGTTTATTAGAAAATTATACTGGCCTTTTCAGGCCAGCGATTTTGATTTTCCAGTTCTGCTGAAACTCTTTGAGCACGATTTCTGCAGTGAAGGAAAATTTTAGAATAAAAAGCGTCTTTGAGTTGAAAATATTGCTCTCAACTCAAAATTGGCGTGCATTCAGGGGTGTTCAGAAGTTAATTACAATTAATTGCTCCTGTGAAAATCAATTAGTTTATTTTTTGTAACGAAGCAATGAAATATTTCATTGCGGAAATATTCAAATAATTATTGCAATAATTGAAATTTTGCTAAAAACTCAAAAATGTTTTTTTTTTGCTGAATTTGTATTTAGAGAAGCTTCAAGTTTCATAAAATTTCTGACACCGTTGTTTCACTCCAAAAACTGTTGTTGACAGTCTAACGCGGATGGATATGCTCGAACAAGGGAGAGGTCGAGTGCCAAACTGTCTTAAAGCGAACAAAGCGAGATTAAACAAACTACAATAATATTGCAATAGTTGGGCAGAAGAAAATGTATTGCAATTGAAATCAAGTAAAAATAAATAATTTGTTTTAATTGCAATGTTTTTTTTTGCAATTATTAATTGGGTACCCCTGCATGGTGGAGCGACAATTCGTAACAGGCGACAACTCGTATCAGGCGACAATTCGTAACAAGGCATTGGCAAGTAAAATACGCTTGTTTCGCTGCGCTTACATCCGCCACGAGAGGAATATTGCGCGTTAATCAGTGTTCCACGTCTAATTTACTGTTACTATTTGTCGCTTGTTACGAATTGTTGCCTCACGCCCCCTGCATGCATCAGCGCTCAGGGCGCCTTTAAAAAAATTAGACTTCCTTGTTCAAAATGGATATAAATTAGAATCAAAGGTGACTGTTTTGGGCAAGTCTAGCATTTAGAATTGAGAACACCCATTCACGGCAAGCTATCTTGTACTAGAAAAATGACGATATTCAGCATATTGTTAAAGCACTGTATTCGGCAAAGAAGACATGAGAAATTTTATGGACTCAAAAGATTTTCTGTGACGTTTCCTGTAAGACGCTCCAATCGGGTACTAGCGGGCTGGGTTAGCTTTTCAAACATATGATAGTTTTTCAAAAGCACTTAGCTATTAATTTTTATTTGGTGAATTAAATGCTCTTTCAGAAAGCCCAGAAATGTTTTTTGTTTTTAAAATTATTTATTAGTATTTTTCGGCTTTCTCCTGGCATATCGAATTCAATTCAGAAGCTTATCGATTTCAGGTGATGATGTTTGAAACAACACCTAAATTATCTCTATCAGTTGAGCTGGATGCGTCGGCTATTTGTCAATTGCTGCTACAGTACATGAGAAACGATGCTTCACAGCCAAATGATCAATCATGTTCCGATCATTTTGTGCCCCCAATGGATGAGTAGCTTCCCAATAGTGGATAACATGTCTATGAACCAGATGGGAGTTGTGTGCATGAAACTGAAACAGGGCGCTGGATATGGAAGTGGAGTACGAACCATTTGACGACTTAGCACCACACCCTCCAACATGTAATACAGGGTCACAGCAGGACTGTGTCAAGATATCAGTACAACAAGGAACTTCGAACTGTACAAGTGCAGAAGAATGTCATTATGAACCAATGAACAAAACAGAAACATGTTCTCAATCATTGCCAAGTCAAGAAATTGCACAATGTGCTGTTGTAGTTGAGAACGAGCAGAAAACCCTTAAAATGCTAGCAGATACTGGCGACATCGAAATTGAAGAAATTTTTGCACAGAGGAGAATTGTACGCCCCAGTATATAGACGAATCCTTGCCACCAATATACGGAGGTGGGATTGCGCTTTTGAACTTCGACATTGTGGAAGCAGTGACTCCAACTTCCACATCAAAGGAACAAACTTCCATCAAATCAAAAGAGCAAACTTCCAGTGTTATTTCATTACAAACAGAAGCTAGCCACAGCAGCATGTCAGATGGTAGTGTGCAAATATTGCACTGTGATCACTGTCACTTCGTGACTGCCTCGAAAGCAAACTTGCGCAAACATTTCACAAGGATGCATCGCAATGTTTCCTTCAAGTGCAACATGTGTAATTCAGAACCGTTCAAAACGAGAAGCAGGTCGAACTTGAAGACCCATTTGAAGCAAGTTCACAGCATGGAAGACTCGGCGGCGTTCAAATGGGCAAAGCGAGCTAAGACCTCAAGAGAGGATGACGCAACAGAGTCACGTATAGTGGAAACATCAGTGAGTTGTTCAATTTCTTCCTACGTGACAGTTGGCCAAGAGATAGATGTCCGAGTTTATATTCAGTCTCTAATTCATTAAAAACTGACAGAATTTACATGAAGTGGCCTTTTTTTTAATCTGGCGATAGAAGAACTTGTGAGCATGCGATGAAAGAAAACCTCAGTGTCATTCCGAAATGAATCAAGAAGACGCGTTTGTACTGAGCGAACAAGCCACGATGCATGACAACCTGCTGACGTTCACTTTGATACTGCTTGTGAAGGAAGATCTTCTAGAAACTCTAAACTGTAGCAACTACCAGTTGTCAAGGTATTCGGGTTCAGTTATTCCTTTTGTAAATCTCTTAACAACATTGGTAGTAGTAGTTTGAAGAGCCTTAACACAGACTGGGGATTGAGGGAACCCGTAGAAGCGCGGAGCAAAATTTCATAACTAAGAATTAATCCACATTCAAACAAAATATTAATCACATTAAAAATAGTCGAATAAATAGAAAACACTTGCTTTAGCTTGAGTTTTTATGGGTTTTAAATTTTTCATCTCAATAACATGAAAGGCTTTTTAAATCTACGATAAACAAACATGTGCGACCAGGATTAAGTAGATACAGTGCTGCAGAAGTAATATTACTGCTTCAATAGATACTAGGGTGACCACTTGGTCACTATTTTAGTGACCAGTCACTAATGGGTCACTATTTTTTCAATGGTCACTAAAAGTCACTATTTACAACGGCTTTTGGTGACGGACCCTAAAATTTTTCTAAAGGCGCCTTTGGTGCCAATATATACTAATATTGAGGGGGGAGCGCGCGCGCCGAAAAAACGCAATTTTTTTTCAAAATTTTTCAAAAAGAGCCTAAAACAGGGACTTTTTAGTGCTTTGGCAGAGCTTGAAAAATTAATTTGGGCGACCTGAAAAAAAAATTTCGAAAATTGTCATAGTCACTATTTTTCTCTCAAAGTGGTCACCATGATAGATACATTAGTTGGATTAGGTTACAAGCTGAAGCTGTAACGCATACAGGACAAAAACAACATCTTTAACGACACAACTACAGAAGCTTTTCTCCGGGCTTAATCTGTTAATGCTTCATTTCATTCGCAGGCACGCGAGTGGTAATTTTGTGCCCACGTTGCCAATTCTCACCACGTGGAGGTATGAGATTAGATTTAAGAGAGTCCGACCCTTGCCGATGTTATATCGATGGTTACCGCGTATATGCACAGCGATTGACACACCCTAGCTGATGAACGCCACCCTCAAGAGTGTCAATTAATTATGAATCTCTGTAATAATTGAGGGGTAATGCGTCATAATAACAGAAAAGAGAGTTATAAGCAAACTATCTGAAACAACATAAGTACCCTCTATGGTTTTTATAAATCTCTTAAATAAGAAGTCCAGTTTCAGTTTTGGTTCAATTCGCTTATTATTATGGGGTATGTGACAGTTGAGATCGATGAGTACCGCGTAAATGCACGTCGAAAGACTCAACCTAAATCGTGGAGGCAACCAAGTCTTTAAGATAAGGCGTCAATTAAATTCAGTTTTCATGAGTTTTGTAAACTTTTTTATAAGGCGTATACTAGCACAGAGTTCAATCGTATCCACTTTCACAATTCAAGTAGTCAGGTGGTTGCCCTTCTCTGACTGCCGTCACTCCTCGTCGCTAGCTCTCCACTGCTGAAGGGTGCGCAAATTCCCTTCTAGCTCTTTCACAATCATTATATCTCAGTCTGCCGCTGCACTGGCGATTCTATGCAGGGCTTCTGTTGTATCTCGCGCCATAGCCCTTCTCCAACTGATGGTGATGCTACCAAACACGACTTCATCATTCTGTTTCTGCCAAAACCAATTTTCTTACCTCAGCAACATTGTAGTACTCTCGTTATTGCTGGTGAACCGATGAAAGTATTGCATTATCACTGCAGATTATCGTGTCTAGTACGAGCGTGACGTCTTCTTTTGCCAGGAGAATGTCTGGTTTTTATTCCTTTCGCAGTTTTAATTGTTGGCTCCTCCCATACTGCGAAGCCCTTGCGCTCGCTTTTATGGACACGAATGCGCTGATTCGGTAGTGTATTTTGATTCTCTCGGCCCATGATTTTGGACAGACTCGAAGATTATGGCCCAATGTCTTTCTTCTGCCGCAATTCTCACAGGCTGTATCTTGAGCCGTATGCCATCTGGCGATCCGGGGCTTAGTAGCTATCAAGTTATCTTTAATTTTTACAGGCAATTTAATTGCAATCTTTCATCACGAGCGTGCCATTCGTCAGTATCTTATGACCCCACTGATTTGGATTGATTGCAGCCCTTTGCCATCTTATTTCTCATGCAGTGACTCCTTCAGGGCGTCCGGTGTTTCGTTTTTGTTTCTAGGGGTCAGATTCATGACTTTGCCTCGCAGTTTTGCGGATGTCCTCATTTGGTCTTGGAAGTATGAGGTTTCCGCCACATCAGCAAGTGTCTCGTCTTTTGAGTTCAGCAATCTGACCAATCTTTGTTCTTTCAAGATTGGTATACACACTTACAGTAGGGGGATGCCCAACCCTCCTCAGCGTAGAACATTTCATCTGGTGTCGGAGGGTCAGTTAAGAATATTCCAATAAATATTACAATATAAAATATATTTACTGAGTTCTAGAGTTTCATAAGTTTACCAACATCTGAATTAGGGAAGTTTTTCCTTGGTTTGTTTCGATCTTCTGTTTCGTGTCTTATTCGAACACTTGGCGCCGTTTCCGGTTTGTCCTGATATTGTCATCTTGCTTCATGGTGTCTTGCGGTGGATCTCTCGAACTGTCTTAGAATTCCATTTGTCAGGTTCAACGTCTTCACTACCAACAGCTCTAAGTTGGACATACTGAGTTTGAGCTCTGATCTCATGAGCTCAGCACTTTTTTTAAATGATTCCTCTGAAGCTGAATACTATGGGGATTACACTCGCTTCAGTTGTTCCTGGCAGACCTGTCATTACCTCCTTCATGAGGTCTTCTCTATGCTATTTCTCACGCTTCTTCCTATATGCTGCCATCATGCCTTCCCCGTCACTGTCAGATACTACTGTGACATCAATGATTGCTGCCTTTTCCTTGAGAGCAACCACGAGATCTGACTTATGCTTGGATGGTCCACATCGAAAAGATGGTTCACGTAAGGTTTTTAGGCCTTTTTCGGTCAAGATTCTTTCAAGGAACTTACATATCTCGTCATGTCTCTTAGCTCGGGCACTCCAGGTCTTAGGGCATTTTTGCACAATGTGATTCATGCTCTCCTGACTCATGCAACCTGCATCGCAGACATTGCTTCTGACCTTTGTGTATCTTCGTCGGCTGTGCTTAGTCATTATCGAGTTGGATCGTATTTTGAGGGCCCTAACGTAGTCTGCACCTGACATCAGCTTAGTCCCGTTAGTGATCCATCGGGCTGTATTGGCACTATTGGTCTGAATGCTGAGATGCTGTCCATCTACAGTATTTTGTATCTTAGCTCTCCAGTGTTCGTCCTCATCTCTTTTTGCTTCTATTTCATGGTTCCGTACTGCCTGAGTCCCACACTGAACACTTCTCTTCTTCCTTAGTCGAGGTATTACTGTCATCATGCTTCTAACGCCAAAACCACCATCTCTTATGTATGCATTGATTATGGCTGTGGCTAGATCTTTCGGAAGCCTGGTCCATTTCCTAACAAAGTAGCGGATCAGCATGTCCATCTTACGTAGGTCCTTCATGCACAAGTTGGCAAAGGTGCCCTGATGGAAAATCTTTGGTTGGACAAAGGCAGTTAAGAGATGTATCTTTTGCTGAGGCTTAAGCGGCGCACTACTGATTCTTTTCAAGAGATTGTTCATTTTCCCAAAGATGTTCCATGTCTTCACACCACGTCTATCAAAATCCACTCCTAAGTAACGCGCTGTTTCATTGTACTCCAATTGCTTAATGATTCCTGCTTTCGAATCTCGTACTCTCCACATGATCTTCTTCTCTTTGGGCACGCTCGACCAACTAATGAGTTCGGATTTCTTAGTTCGGATTTCTTGGCATTAATAGAGAATCCTAGCTTCTCTGCCGCGTCCTCGACTCTTTGGAGGACCATCTGTAGGGAGCGTAGATCCTCTGCCGCTAGTAAGAGATCGTCAGCATCGTCGGCTAGAGTATTCAATGTTCTGTTATTTTCCTTAAGACCAGTGTCGTAGGCACCATTCGCAGAACTTCATCCAGAACGAGGTTGAAAAGGAGTGGGCTTAAGGGATCACCTTGTCGTATCCCTCTTTTTGGATGTATTACTTCTCCGTCTAGGATTGTGCAACTTCATCGTATAGGTCCTTTATGTAGTCAATGAGCCATGTTGTTACTGATCTTCGTACTAATGTGTTGACTATTGCATTATGGCTTACAGAGTCGAATGCTTCACTGAAGTCTATCAGAGCAATGGCGAAATGTTTCGTATTCTTCTTGTAACTCTGGAAAACTCTGGTCAGCTGGTTGATTGCCTCTGCAACTCCATCTCGTTTCTGGAATCCTGTTTGACAGTCCAAAATCGTGTTAGCTGATTCCCAATTTTCTGCTGGGATCTTATTTAGTAGGCGAATCCAGAGACTGGAGATTGTGATTGGCCTGAAATCGCCATGCTCTTCTGCTCCAACGACTTTCTCTATCAGAATAGTGCGTCCTAGCTTTCATTCGGCGGGGACAATTGATCCTCTGATTATACCATTTAGGACAATGGTAATCTCTTTAGTCCCGACTTTCTTAAGGTCGTTAAGATCAATCTGGTCTAGTCCGGCAGCTGTCTTCCAATCGAAGCTAGCTAGTTGCTTTCTGACCTCTGTTTCACTGATGATCTTCTCTATCTTACTGCACTTTGGAAGATCAACTTAAAGAGGAGGATTGTCCACTGAGTGGGTTTCCATTATCTTACGCAAGTATTCAGCTCTTCCTTCTTGGGTCTTATTTCCACTGAAGGTGAACTTCTTTAGATTGTCATCCTCAATTACTTCGAGAGGATGACATCACTTAACCAAAATGAATGTCTGCGACATGGCATCTTTTGGGTTCTGGTCACAAAAATACAATCTGGTCACAAAAACTTGAAACTGATCATTTTCAGATATTAAAGTTTAAGACAAGCTTTTTGAAGGTTTTGTACAGGAGTCCAAATGGCAAAAAAGACGATTTCTCTGAACTGCAGTTATGCATATAATAGCCTTGAAACAATTGACAGAAGTTTTTTTTTTAGCAAAGGTTAAAAAGAACAATAAACTTGCTTGAGTTTTCGCAAGCTATCGAATGGCACATTTAGGTTGCAAATCCAAAATCGGTGATCAAAATTATCGTTGTGTTGGTTGAATTTCCATCTATGTCGAATCGGCTTGGAGTTTTTAATGGTCTTTTCGTCGGTCGCCAACTCGTACTTCTTGTTTCTAGTGCTTGGTACTAAGTTAAGTTGGATTAGGGTACAAGCTGAAGCTGTAACGCATACAGGACAAAAACAACATCTTTAACGACACAACTACAGAAGCTTTTCTCCGCGCTTAATCTGTTAATGCCTCATTTCATTCGCAGGCACGCCAGTGGTAATTTTGTGCCCACGTTGCCAATTCTCACCACGAGGAGGTATGAGATTAGATTTAAGAGAGTCCGACTTTTCTGACCTCTGCTTCACTGATGATCTTCTCTATCTTACTGCACTTTGGAAGATCAACTTAAAGAGGAGGATTGTCCACTGAGTGGGTTTCCATTATCTTACGCAAGTATTCAGCTCTTCCTTCTTTGGTCTTATTTCCACTGAAGGTGAACTTCTTTAGATTGTCATCCTCAATTACTTCGAGAAGTTTCTTCTTAACTTTCTTGTACAGTTCTTGAGCGCTGGCAAATAGGATTTTCCTCGACTTTTTCTTGCTACTTGGCACAATCTTTGCTTGTCTTCCTGTGGCAGCCTTTTGGGGTTTGTTCGGCAAAAGGGTCTTTACATACTGATTCGCCTTGTCACTTAGATAGTTGAGAGTGGCATCCTTAAGTATGGGGTGTAACACTGCATTCTGTAAGAGCTCCAAGAGTTCCTCGTCATTACATTTTTCATCGAAATATTGGGTTTCTACCTCTTCCGTCTGGGTTGCTAGCTGAGCCGCTGTTGCAGCATCAACTGTGTTTTCTCTTATTTCTTGATTCATGAGCATTTTTGGGTTTTTTTCAATACCATGGGGTCACAGGTGTTGTCGCGGGCTGTCCTTTTTCGCCTCTCCCTCCAGATCCCAAGGTTAAGGCTAGTAACACGCTGGGTCGTCTTCTTCCTGGTGTGATGTACATCTACGTCGATCGAAGAGGAGGAGTCTTCACTTGGCTTTGTTCGTATTGCCCCACTGATTAGGCTTTGCCCGTTCCCAAAGCTGTGGTTTCGCTGGATGGTAGATAGGGACAGTAGGAATCTCGTTAATCCATTCATGCGCGTCACTAATTAGATGACGAGGCATTTGGCTATTTTTGTTTTTTTTGTTTCAAACTTTGAATTCAGAGAACAAAATCATACAACAAAGAGTATTATTTACAAAAGTATTTACAAATTAAACCCATAGTCTCTGAGTTCTTGTTCTCTTCGTCCTGGAAGTTGTTCCCTTTGGTTTTGTGGTCGATCGCCTCGTTTCCCAATCGGACACACGGCGCCATTGCTGGTTTATCCTTATGTCGTCATACTGCCTCGTGCACGGTGGTGCATCTGTCGAATTGTTGGACTATCTTTGAACCGAGTCCAAGTGCTTTGACTACTATAACCTCCATGTCTCTTTGGCTTATCTTTAGGATGTTAGTCATATGCTCTGCACTTTTTCTGAGTATGATGCCTCTGTAGCTTAGCACTAGCGGTAAGACGTTTGCTGTCCTAGTTCCTGGCAAAGACTCCATGACACTTTTCATAAGGTCTTCGCGCTGGTATTTCTTCCTCTTATTCCTGTAGGCCATCATCATTCCTTTATCTTCACAGTCTGACACCACAGTAACGTCCATGATCTGTGCGACCCCATCAACTGCAACAATGAGGTCTGGCTTGAGGCCTTCTTGCTTATCCTTTCCGACTCGAAATGGAGTTTCACGAAGGGGTTTCAGGTCCTTCTTCAGCAAGATACTCTCAAGGAACTTACATATACCATCATGACGCTTTGTTCGGGCACTCCAGGTTCTTGGACATTTCTGCATAATGTGGTTCAGGCTTTCATTCGTCGAACATCCGGCCTCACATGAGGTGTCTCCCAGCTTAGTGTATCGTCGCCTCCTAACTTTAGTCATGATTGATTTAGTTCTGATCTTGATAGCTCTAATGTAATCCGCACCTGACATCAGACTCGTTCCGTTGACTATCCATCTTGCTGTGTTTACAGTGCCGGATTGCAGTGCAAGGTGGGGTCCATCGACTGATTGTTCAAGCTTATCCTTCCAGAAACGTGCCTCGACTGTCTTAGTCTTGATTTCCGGGTTTCGAATCTGTTTGGAGCCTGACTCCGTTTTTCTGCCCAGTCTAAGCCTTGGTATCATGGTGGTCATACTCCTGACGCCGAGTCCTCCGTTTTCGATGGCGTGGACGATTGATGTAGATAAGTCCTTAGGGAGTCTGATCCACTTTTTCACAAAGTATCGAACCATGACATCTAGCTTCTTTAAGTCTTTCATGCTTAGCGACGAGAAAGAGCCCTGATAATATAACTTTGGTTGTACATACGCGGTTAGGAGGTGTAATCTCTGTTGGGGCTTGAGCGGAGCCTTGGTAATCTTCTCCAACAGTGTTTTCATTCTTTCGAAGCTACTCCATGTCGTGATGCCGTGTCTGTTAAAGTTGACGCCAAGATATTGAATTATCTCATTGTCCTTAAGCTGTCGTATTGTCCCAGCTTGTGTGGTAATGTGGTCTTCGTCCCTGCACACGATCTTTTTCTGCTTAGGTACACTGGTCCAGCTTATTAGTCTTGACTTCTTTGCGTTGATCTTAAGTCCCAGTTTAGCTGCCTCTTCTTCTACTCTTCGCAAAATATGCTGTAGAGATCTCAGGTCCTCAGCTGCTAGGAGTAGATCATCTGCATACGCTATGGTGCTAACTCTTTGGTTTGGGCCGTCAATCAGTCCAAAGTCTTCTGGAATCGTTCTCAACACCTCGTCCAGTACTAGATTGAACAAGATGGGACTTAGCGGGTCTCCTTGCCTGATTCCTCTTTTGGGTCTTATGAGTGTCCCATCTAGGAGGGTACTACTGCCGCTGTATAGGCTCGACACGTACTCCCTTATCCACTTCGGCACTTTCCTCCTCTCTAGCGTGTTGACGATGGCCTGGTGACTGACAGAGTCGAATGCTTTTCATTCTTCCGAAGCTACTCCATGTCGTGATGCCGTGTCTGTTAAAGTTGACGCCAAGATATTTAATTATCTCATTGTCCTTAAGCTGTCGTATTGTCCCAGCTTGTGTGGTAATGTGGTCATCGTCCCTGCACACGATCTTTTTCTGCTTAGGTACACTGGTCCAGCTTATTAGTCTTGACTTCTTTGCGTTGATCTTAAGTCCCAGTTTAGCTGCCTCTTCTTCTACTCTTCGCAAAATATGCTGTAGAGATCTCAGGTCCTCAGCTGCTAGGAGTAGATCATCTGCATACGCTATGGTGCTAAATCTTTGGTTTGGGCCGTTAATCAGTCCAAAGTCTTCTGGAATCGTTCTCAACACCTCGTCCAGTACTAGATTGAACAAGAGGGGACTTAGCGGGTCTCCTTGCCTGATTCCTCTTTTGGGTCTAATGAGTGTCCCATCTAGGAGGGTACTACTGCCACTGTATAGGCTCGACACGTACTCCCTTATCCACTTCGGCACTTTCCTCCTCTCTAGCGTGTTGACGATGGCCTGGTGGCTGACAGAGTCGAATGCTTTACTAAAGTCGATCAGAGCTATCGCGAATGGTTTTGCGTTCTTCTAGTAACCTCTGAAGACTCGAGTCAACTGGTTGACTGCTTCCGCGACCCCATCACGTTTCTGGAATCCTTTCTGACAACTTAGGATCTCGTTTGCAAGCTCTATCTTTTCCGCGAGTATCTTGTTCAGCTGTCTGATCCATATGCTAGAAACTGTGATTGGTCTGAAGTCTCCATGGTCCTCTGCCCCTACTATCTTCTCGATCATTGAGGTCCTACCGCATTTCCAGGCTTCCGGGATGGTTCCTTGGATTATGCCATTCAGTACTAGGGTGATCTCCTTTGTCCCGATCTTCTTGAGACTTTGGACATTCACTCCGTCTAGTCCTGCTGCGGTTCGACTGTCAAAGCTCTCAAGATGTTTTCTCACTTCAGCTTCACTTATGACACGTTCTATCGTCGAACTCCTCGGTAGGTCTACATTTGGTGGATCGCATTCTGTCGAGGGGTCTCCATTATCTCCTTCCAGTACTGGGCTCTTCCATCCTTGATCTTTGTCTCACTGAAGGTGTATTTCTTGAGGTTGTACTCTTCAAGCAGTTTGCCTTTGTCTTTCCTGTATTGGTCTTGAGCACTCGCATACAGAATTCGTCTCTGTTTCTTTCTTCCTGTAGGCATCTTCTGTCCAGGTTTTCCTTTGGCTGGTTGATTAGGCAATAGGGTGTCTACGTAATTCGCTGCTTTCTCTGCGATTGATCCTAGCGTAGTCCCTTTAAGGATTGGATGCAGCACTGCAATTAAGAGAGTCATAGTTACTCCCGCGCTTATTCGATTTTCTTCACTTTGACATTCAGAGCACTGGGCAGAAATCACATTGCGCAGAACCGTTTCAACAGCCATCGCAATGCTTTGTTTTAATTAAACAGTCAGATTCCTGAAAACTTTTGCATACAGTGATTCGACTAGTGCTTTATTATGGATAAGATCCATTCCCAGCAGTTTTTTCTACTTTTGTATTGGCCACCCACAGATCTTTGACGGCGTGTAGTGCTCTTTGCCGCTGTCGCTCTTGTCGGCGGAGTTGAAGTCCTACCACTTAACCAAAATGAATGTCTGCGACCAAAAGGAAAAAACTAAGCCTTTCTTAAACGAGTTTTTAAGTCTTATTTTTTCAGTTAGCTCAACAACTGCTACTATTGTACTATGTTTTGATCTGAACCCAAATTGCTTGCTATACAACAAAGCGAATTTTTCCATGTATGCGTAGATTCGATTATACATTGTTCTTTCGTATACCTTGCTCCATACAATAAGTAAAGAGATTGGCCGATAATTATTTTCATCTAATCGGGAATTGTCTTTATGAACAGGAATTACTTTTGCTTTACGCAAAGCAGAAGGAAATATGCCTTTTTCAAAAGAAAGGTTGACTAGAAACGATAGAAATGGGGAAGTAACGTTTTTAGATGCTTTCACTATTTGATTGCTAATATAGTCATCCCCGGATGTTGATTTGTTGTCCAATTGACAAATAATATCGTTGATTTCTGCTGGCGTTGTTCTGTATAGAAACATTGACCAATTTAATTTAGGTACTGGAGGTGGAGATACATATGGAATATCTGTTTTCAAGTTTTCACCAATGTTGATGAAAAAATCATTGAATCTATTTGCTACATCTTTTTCAGTTGGATTATCATTTAGTTTTTGGCATGATTCAAGAATGGGCACTTTAAAACGAGATATAGATTTTCCATTTAGCTCATTAAGTAATTTATATCTTTGTCTTGAGTCACCAATACAATTCTTAAATTTGTTCCAATAAAATTTTCGTTTATTCATTTTGACCGCTTGTTCGAATTTTTTTCTTAGATTAGTAAAAGTATTCACTTAAGTACTATTTTCAGTGGTTTTTTTTCCAGTTTCTCTCCCTCCACATATGAGGACCTTTTCCGATGTTGAATTATTCGTTTCCAAGAAATCTTCAAGCTGATTAACGAACTGCAATTTGTTTGTTCTAGGTGGTTGTAAACAACACCTATTTTCAACCGAAAAAAGTTTTTCTCGACCTCAGCAAAGATCGATTCTTCAAATGGTGTTTCCATTTGCCTGAGTATTTTCACGTTTTCCTTAACTTGGATCATAACCCCTCCTCCCCTTACATTAGTGCGGTTTTGGTTTTTTACTAAAAAATCATAATATCCATTAACAAGATATCCTTTAGAGTTATCATTATCATTAAGCCAAGTTTCACTTAAGCAAATTATATCTGGTGGTGACTCAAGACTTAGTATAAGTGCTTCCAATTTTTCAAAGTGCGGTTTTAGTGACATGGTATTCAAATGCAGAACTGAGAAATCATTATTAGCATCAGATAAATTGGATGACACAGAATTATGGTTAGGTACCAGTTGACTGTTCGACGCGAAAAGCACCTTCTGACGTTGTGCCTGGTGTTGGCAAAACATTGTATTTAAGGGCTGGGGTAGTTGGCTTTAAAGCTGCAAGGATATGAGGAGCAATTGCATTTACAATTTCACTTGCAATCGATTGAGTTTCTTCCTTCTCCTCAAGGGGAGAAAGATTTATCTTTCGCTTTTTTACGGATCGTCGCATAGGATTGTTCGCTTTTGCTTCGTCATTGGAAGTTGACAGTTTTGGCGTTTCTATAACATCAGCCCAATTTAAATGATTGGACTTTTTCGGCTTTCTGGTTTCAGTTAATGTTCCAGTTACTGCATGCAATTCGGCTTTGGTTTTCACTTTTACGGGGTTAGGATGTGGATTGTTAGGGTTATTGGCATACACATCTTGTTTGTGAGTATAATATGGGATACAATTGGCTATCGCTTCTGATCGAATTGCCCTATCGCGAGGGGATAAGCAATCTTTGATAAACATTGGTTGTCCTTAATTGTTATGGAAATTTTTCAACCATGATCTGCGCCTCCAAACAACGTCACGATCCGCATGATATATGAATTTCACAATTACAGGCGCATTTGTTCCAGGTTTCAAAGGATGACAGGCGGCAATATTATGTCTGGGAATATTAATCGACATGATGTTACTCATAATTTGCAGGATATCGCCCATTGTGTCTGCTGTGATATCAATGTTGGAGAAAGTCAGGCATAACTTACGAGAGTACTTCTCAAGATCTACTACTCTTTCGGATACATCGTAAATTTCGTTCTGATTTTGTATGATCCTTTTCCCAAATTCCGATTGATCCGCCTTCAAGTTTTTGATCTCTTTGCTTTGCTTGACTACTATATTGACTAACTGTGTAATTACTTCAAGCAATTTTGGATCTTCCGATAGTCCTTGTATTTTCCCCAATAATTCATTTGTTTCGTCTCGTTCGCAAAGGTCAACTTGGTCAAAAATAAGATCATCATCGCAGATAGATTGATTATCATTCATTATCTCAAACTATTTAATAGAGTTAACTTTCCTCTTAAAACTGTTCACGTGGTCTCAGGTTACACAAAAGTATTTGAAGAATGTACGCACAGAGAGAGATAAAAAGAAAAAACAAGTTCATTTAGTTGTAAGATTTTGGTAGGTATTTTAGAAAAATTATATAGACACTATATTCTCCCTCTGAAATCTGGAAAATCAACCTATGTTTTGGCTACAGAGTATAGGATCAATTTTTCAAACTTCGCTTACTTAGAATTACAGCTTGTTAACGTAGCATAACCTGACTTTTTATCACTTTCAGAAAATGGCTGAATCAGAGCTCACAGACAAGTGTTTTCGATTCATGAATTTATCACGATTCAATTTTCTGCAAAAGAGAAATTAAAGGAGGAGAAGAAAAATATAAATGGTCAGAAAAACTGAAACGGATCAATTTTAGATATTAATAGTTGAGACAAAATTTTTGACGGTTTTGTGCAGAAGTCCAAATGGCAAAAAATTGATTTCGCTGCATTTTCAGCTATGCATATAATAGCCTTGAAACTTGAAAATTGATTTGTGCGAAGACGAATTTTTTTTTTTTAGTACTACAAAGCCTCGGTACGTTCTCTTCACAAACTATCAAATAGCAGCATTAGGTTACAAATTCGAAATCGGTAACCAAAATAGATGTCTTGGTCCGATTTCTATAAATGCCGAATCGGCCTGGAGTCTTCGTCGGTCTCTTCGTCGGTTGCCCCTTGGCCCGAGCTACGTCTAGCCACCCCTATTGCAAGGGCAATCAGAAGCGCCATGCTCTACTCCCCGCCTAATTGGTTCGTGGACACCCCGTGGCTGGGATTGCATCTTTACTCAGTTAAAAGAGTGCCAACCAGTAGTTCTTGACTCTAGTACTTGGTACTAGGTAAGTTGTATTTGATTCTAAGCGGCAGCTGTTACGCATACAGTAGGACAGTACACCACTTTTTAAGACACAACCAGGGTAAGCCATCCTACCGGTTTTCAGCTGCTAGAGCCTCGTATCAGCCGCAGACAGTCCAGTCGCATTTTTGTACCCACGTTACTGACTCTCATCTCGAGGAGGTATGAAATTTGACGTTGAGAAAGTGCGACTTTCACCGAAGTGAGATCGATGATGAACGCGTATATGCACCGCAAACCACTCAACTTAACTAGTGGATGCAACCCTTAAGCGAGTCAATTAATTATGGCTCTCTCAATTTAGTCTCAACAAATCGAAAGTCATAGTTGTTTTTTTTTTGCAAAACTTGAATTCAGATGATATACCAAATAACATACAAAATATTACAATAATGTACATCAAAATACATCAAAGAAACAAGTTTAAGGATTCGCATACGTTGGAAGGGGTATGCTAGCCCAGATGAGAGTTCAGTTTTGCGAGTTTCTGAGACGTAGATCCTTTCGGTTCTCTACGTCATCGTCATCGGTGAGAACCGACCATTCTTGTGATTCCGCTTCTTCTCCATTGGTGCCAAGTCCTGGAGCTTCCCTCTAGGTTCCTTACTATCAGAAGTTGGAGGTCCCAACTTCTTAGTCCCAGCTCTCTCAGGAGGCAGCTTGTCTTGGGGGCCAGCGCACCTCTCCAGTTCAGCACAATTGAACCATATGCCACTGAGTCCACATCTGTCCTTTCCTTTATGTCCTCAGTGATCTCTGGCAGCTCATACTTCTGGGTTTTGTCCTGGAACTGGGCATCTAGGTCTGCGTTGTTCCCTTCTTTCCAGATTGCCAGATCGGGTTTCTTCATGCCAGCCCGCGTCTTGATAATGGGCTCCTTCAGAGAGCTGAATCCTTTCCTCTGCAGTAGAGTCTCAGTGAGGTCGACCACCTTGTCGTGGCGTTTGATTCTGACCCCCCAGCTTCTAGGGCACACCTGGAGTATGTGGCCTAACGTCTCCCTTCTTCCACAGGCCTCACAGGATGCGTCCTGTCCACTGTGCCATCTCTGATTCGCCCCTTGGTTGACATAAGGTTTCCTCTGATTTTCATCACATCAATGGATGTCGAGCCAGTCATCAAGAGTGTTCCATTCCTCAGGACTGAGTGGCCCCCACACTTCCTTGTGTTACTGGGCCCCTTTCCATCTTGGGTAGCATGGAGGGTTATTGCTTCCATCTTGTTGCTCGGGGTAACCCCTCTAATAGCCGGACGTGCTCTCTCCATCTCCCTCAACACTGTCTTGAAATGCCATGTCCTCGTCATTGCCAGGACAACTGGGTCATCGGAACTCATCGGTCTAGTGATCCTGGCCTCTCTGAGCATCGGAATGGTAACTCGGAGCTGTGGAACTCCAAGTCCACCATCGTCTTCACCGGCATGGAACATCAGCTTTGGTGCGTCTTTGGGCCACCTCAGAAGGGATCGCACTGTTCGTCTGATGATCCGGTCCAGTCCCTGAAGAGTACTCTTTATCGTCCTCGTGAGTACCAGTTGATGGTAAAGTCCCGGGATCACGAATGTCTTCAGGACCCACAGCCTCTGTTGGGGCCTGAGAGGGGCTCTCTTCGGGCTCTCTAGCTTCTTCTCCCTCCTCTGAATGCAAGTTAGGCGTGTACCCCGAGTCACTGTCTCGACCCCCAAGTACTTGTACCAGCTCGTGGCCGACATCGCTGGCAGAGAACCAGATTGGAAGGTGAACTGCGTATTGGCATTCACTACAATCTGTCTGTCTCTGGGTGCAGTGTCCATGTCAACAGTGGCGCACTTCTTGGTGTTGAGATGCAGACCCCGTCCTGATAGTCCCTCCTCAAGTCTCGTAATCAGGTCCTGGAGTCCACATCTTGTTTTCGCCACTAGCACCACATCATCTGTCTAGGCCAGGTGGTTGATCCGTGTCGTTCCCATCAGCACCCCTGATGTGTCTGGAAGGGTCTTCAGCACCCTGTTCACCACTAGGTTGAACAGGAGAGGAGATAGTGGGTCTCCTTGCCGGACTCCTCTCTTGGGCTTCACCACGCGGAAGTTCCATTGACTTCTAGTCTTGTCCCCTGTCTGTGATAGCCTCTCATGACGTATCTGAGGACTTTGGGGTCCATGCCTGCATCAAGGGCTGCCTCTGCTATCGCCTTGTGGGACACACTGTCAAAGGCCTTCTTCACGTCTATGAAAGCTAGCTTAAGTCCCTGTCTTTGTCTTTTGGCTTCTGTGTACATCGTCTGCAGAAGTACAGAGTTCATGGCAGTTCCGTCTTCTTTCTTGAATCCCCTCTGTCTGATGTTGTTGTCTAAGTCACTGCATCTTTCTGCTAGACATTTGTGAAACACTCTTGTGATGATGCTCGCAATGGTAATTGGCCTGTGCTCCATTGGGTCCTGAGTGCCCTCTTCTTTGGGAACAAACACTGTCCTCCCTTCTAACAAAGCTTCTGGGAGAGACTCTGCCTTCAAGTAGAGGTTGAAGTGAGTGACCAGCGTCTTGGGGTTAAGCTCCCTCATGGTCTTTCTGGGAATCCTGTCTGGCCCTGCTACTGTATCACTCAGCTGACTGAGCTGTGTCAGCACTTCTTCCTCTGAGATAGGAGATATCCATCCTTTCCCACTGATGGAGTCTATGTCCACAGTGTCCCCCTCCGTCTCTACCAGGGCTTGCCGAGCGTCTAAGAACCCTGTCGTGTCCTTGATTCCAGCGTCAGACCCAATTGTTTCCCAGGAGCCATCTATTGCTGCTCTAGCTGCTCGTGCTCTGTCTTTCTTGAACAGTGTCTGCATCCTCGCGTACTGGTGGCGTCTGAGGGCTTTCTTCGTCTTTGGAGGGGCAGGTCTTTTCCTTGGCTTCCTGGAGGGTGGCTTGTCTTCCTTGGGCAGGGTACTAAGCCATTGCGTCCCTTCTTGCTCGACAAACTGACGGATACTCTCTGAGGTCATCCTTTGGAGCTCAACGGGGGGTTCACTGGCCAGTAGTCTCGATTCATTCCCTGCCATCAGGTGGTCGCCATCTCCCTCATCTAGAACGATTGTCTCGGTCTCGTCTGATCGTTCCAGCAGTTGCTTGAACTTTGGGTTCTTCCTCAGGCCCTTGAAGGATTCGACAGTCCTGTGAGGGAAGAGCTTGGCCAGCTCTACGTTCACCTCTCTCTGTGAGCCGCCTTGTACTGTAGGGAGTACCTTGGCGACTAGTGCCATTTCCTCCTGGGACCATCTGGGATTGGTTCTTGCCACTCTGCTGGTCTGGGCTGCGTGGTGTTCGTCAGGGTGTGTCAACCTCATGTGTTGTGTGAGTCCTGAAGGACCTTTGTAAGGTCCTCCCCCATAAATCTCGCAACACCAGTTCGGGGCTGTCACGTGGCAACTAACGGGCTGTGAACTGGTCACCTCCCCGCCCGTGTGTGTCCCTGCCTCTGAGTTTGATCCCTTGTGAGCCCTCGTCTTGTGACAGGGCTTACAAAAAAGATAGTCAGAGTTACAAAAAAGATAGTCAGAGTTATTCCCGCGGTTTACCCGCGGTTATTTGATAGTTAAAAAAATTGAGATTGTTGTGCGAAGCATACTTTTTGAGCTGGGAATTGAGGTTTTCTTTGCCACAGATAACAGAAGAGTTAAAGAACATTGGGGATATAGAAAAAATAGCTTTCGAATGTCCGCTGGATCTAACTCCGTCTAGCCACCTCATTTCAGGGGCAGTCAGGAGCGACAAGCCCTACTCCCTACCTAATTGGTTCGTGATTACCCTAGTATTTACAAATAAAGAGTACTGGAAACTGCTCCATAAAACAGTTTCAGTTTTGGGTTCGCTCATTTATAAGAGTCATTTATAAGAGTCATTTTGGGTTCGCAGTAGAAGAGAGTCAAACTCATTGTTTTTTTTTGCAAAAACAAAATTCAGAGGAGGTCATTGTAGATAAAGCATTGTTAATTTACACAACTTCATCCAATGAGTTTATAGTTTTGGATTACCAGACTATGATGGGGTTCTGTTAGCCCAGTGTTTGAGTTGCGATTTCAGGAAATTCAAACATCGAGATCCGCTCAGGTTCTCTGGATGTTAACATCATTGAAGGGGTGAGCTCGCAAAACCCGCTTCTTCTCCATTGCTGGTAGACTCTGACTGACCCCTCTTGTGCACGCACAATGAGGAGCTGCAGCTCTGCCTTTTTCAGGTCAAGTAGAAGCTTCACTGTTTTTTTGGCCATTGCTCCTCGCCATGATACTGCTATTGCACCGAACAACAGTGTCAGCGCCAGTTCTCTCCCTAACCGTTGTTCTCACTTCTGCACAGTCGTAGTATCTTACCTTTAGGTCGTGCGCTTCGTCTGGGTTGATGTTATCACTGCACACAATTCCATTAAGTACCCAGGAGCACCCCTCCTTGATTACAGCAAGACCAGGTTTTCTCGTCCCCTGATTTGTTCTTATGATGGGTTCGGAGAGATTATCGTAGTTCTTCTTCTCCAGTTTGCTCTTGACCAGGTCTACAACCCTTCCGTGCCGCCGTATTGTCTCGCCCCAGCTACTTGGGCATATGTGGAGAACACAAACCTTGGAAAGTTCTCCTGGAAAGTTCTCCCTTCATCAGGGATGTGCCATTGAATAGGGGGTTTTGACCTCCATCCAGCGTCAGCCACTTGAGCGCGTCACCGTCACTTGACTCGTGCAATTCTGTTTTAAAAGCTTCTCTTGTTTCAGCTTTAATCCGGACCGTTGAGTTCATTAGTGCTGGTCTATCTTTTTCCACCTCTAGTTGCAGCTTCTGGAAGAATGCCGTCTTGCTCATTTCGACTACTATTGGGTCTGAGTCCATCAGCAGCTTGTTTATTCTGCACTATCTAAGCCTGGGGACTTCAAATTTTAATTATGGTACACCAAGCCCTCCATCATCAACATATGCATGAACCAGCTCGTTTCTGGTGTCTTTTGGCCACCTTAACGTCACTCTGACAAATCTTCTGATCACGCTGTCTAGGACACTGAGTACGCTTTTCCTCACTCTACAGAGAATCAGTTCGTGATAAAGAGCAGATATCATGTAATTTTCAGCATCCACAGACGCTGTTGTGGTTTCAGATGAGCTTTCTTTAGCTCCTCTAACTTCTTCTTTAGCTTTCTCAGTGAGGATATTCTCACCCTGCCTCACCCTTGTGAATTCCAAGATATTTGTAAAAACTTTAAGCTTCCATCACTGGCAGTGGGTCTTTTCTGGAGACGTAGAATGTAGCTTTAACCTTAATCTGCCCCTCTCTCGCAACTGTGCTGAGGTATAATGTTGCACACTTCCCGATATTGATACTCAAACCCCTCTTCGCCAGTCGTTCTTCCAGGTGACTAATCTAGTCTTGGAGACCGGGCTCACTCTCTGCTAAGAGGACAATGTCGTCAGCATACGCAAGGTTGCCGACCTTAGCATTGCCCAGTTTGAATCCAGTTATTTCTGGAAGACTCATCAAAACTTCATCCACTACTAGGTTAAACAAAACTGGAGATAGTGGATTGCTTTGCCCCCCACCTGTAGCGGGCTTGATGCGTCTCGTGCATCTCGCTTTTTCCAACACAGTTTCGTGCCGGCTATATCCGTCCATAATGTACCGTCCTAGCTTCTCGTCGACTCCAGCTCTTAGCTGCTCTCGCAAGTGTCTGTGGGTAACACTGTCAAAAGCCTTAGCAACATCGATAATGGCCAATTTGAGCTGTCGTCTGTCGCTCTTGGCCTCAGCCAGCAAAGTTTGCAACAGCATGGTGTTTGTCGCTATTTCATCTTCTTTCCTGAACTCTTTTTGCCTCGGGTCGTGGTCACACTCTCAATTATTTTTTGCTGGAATTTTGTGCTATTATCTTGCAATCATGCTAGCCATGGTCGAGGGACGATGCTTGAGAAGGGCATTACTCCCAAGAGCAGTGTTTCAGGAAGCTGCTAGCCTTCAATCCATAGATTTAAGTGGGAAGACAGCACGTCAATGGGAACCGCTTTCAGGATTTTTGCAGTAATTCTGCCCGGACTTGTTGCAGTTGCTCCCATTGACTCTCCAAGACTTCATCATAACTGATGGGGATAGTCCTTTCCAGTCCACAGATCCTCGGTCACTGGTTTCTCTCCACCCGTTTCTATGACTTCCTGCCGCACATCGAAAAACTTATCGGGAAGGTTCATTTCTAGCTAAGCCGAATTCTCTCAACGAACCATCCATAACTGCTTTTGCAGCTCTTCCTCCATCCAATTTCCAGAGGGTCTGCATACATGCATATTGATGCCTACACTTCACAATATCTATCAATAAACTCTGACAGCTCCCACGGTGGGTTTTGCAGGGTAATCCGGCCAGAATTTAATGATAGTTTCTGGAGATTGATGCACTCCAGCAGCGTTTAGTATATTTTTCGGAGGCATCTCTTCGTCACTACTTGTATCAAAATCCTGTAGTGCGAGATTCTCAAGAATGCTCTTGAAGGGAGTGACTTGGCAATGATTGTTATCTCCTGTATAGATCATAACGCTTCCTTTCGTGCAGTCGACTGCAATCTCTGGTGGTACTCGTCAGTGTGGGTTAATCTAACATGCTGACTTAGGCCTAGCTTTCCACGGAAGGGGCCTTTTCCACACAGTTGGCAGCAGCTATTCTCCTCACTTTCCACCGTGCTTCCCTCCCTCGACAACTCGTGTCGTTCTCCTGCTGAGGCAGGTTCTTCTTGATTATTCCG
Source organism: Symsagittifera roscoffensis (assembly GCF_963678635.1). NCBI lineage: Eukaryota > Metazoa > Xenacoelomorpha > Acoela > Convolutidae > Symsagittifera > Symsagittifera roscoffensis. The sequence goes on along the minus strand of NC_087067.1, from coordinate 53,328,617 downwards.
ATTCTTAATTTTTTTTACTCCTGTAGGCCGAACCTACAGACTATTTGCCTTTGCAGGTAAATAGATGGCGTACTTTTAAGGTAGTCACATCTGTTCACCGGACGGCAGTTTTCCGGTCCGCCCCGAGACAACTTGCTAGAGGCACATTTTAGCCAGCAGGCACATCAGCAACAGCCTAATGCCCCTGTTTCTGACTCTCATCAATCGGGGAGGTGTGTGGATAGTCTTAAGAGAGTCAAAGATGTCTTAGATGACAGTAGAGCAGAAGAGTTAAAGAACGTTGGGAATATAGAAAAAAGAGCATTTGAATGTCCACTGGATCTAACTCCGTCTAACCACCCCCATTTAAGTGGCAGTCAGGTATTTACAGTCAGGCATTACCCTAGTATTTACAAATGCTGAGATTCGGAAACTGCTCCATAAAACAGTTTCAGTTTCGGGCTGGCATGTTTTTGTGGGGTTTGCTAGCCCTTATGAGATTTCAGTTTATCGAGTGTCTGGCAACTCTGAAGAGAGTCATTTAATTAAGTCTCTCTTCTCTTCATCAGCCTGTATAATTTGAGAGTCATAGTTACAGAAAAGAGATTCATACTTATATTTTTTTAAAATTTTTTCGGAATAAAAACTTAAATTCGGAAGTCTCAGTTTCACATACAAAATGACATTTGCATTGATAAATCCACAAATACATGTACAAAATATACTGCTTTGATTCATTGTCAAATTATTGGCATCAATAATTTTAAACATCAACTTAACTTAGTTTTAATGAGTTTGGTTTACTATTAGAAGGGTTATACTAGCCCAAAGTTCAAGCTTCCTCATTTTCGCAGTTTCAGTCAACCAGATGGTTTCCCTTTTCTGGTTGACGTCATTCTTCATCTCGACTACTTATTATAGTGAATGCATTTCTTTTCCTCTGTTGAAGGTTGCGCAAACTGCCTTCCAAATCTCATCCGATCATCAGCTGTGATCCCAGTTCGATGTAGGACCTCGCTTGTTTCACGAGCCATCGCTCCTCTCCAAGTTATTGCAATGCTGCAAAACTCTACTCGTTCACACTTAGTTTCTCTCTCCCACCAATCTTGGAGCTCGGGTGTGTTATAGTAGACTTTTTGCCTATTAACTTCGTATAGCTCGGCATTGTCACTACATGTGATGGTGTCTGAGGCTAAAGCTACACCCTCCTTTGCCAATACTACATCTGGTTTTCTCATGCCTATTTGGGTTTTGATAATTGGTTCTTGCCGACTTTGAAAGCCTTTGTCTTTGGATTTATTCACAACGAAGGCGCTTGTACGATCATGTCTTCTAATGCGGTCGCCCCAGCTTCTGGGCACATTTGCAGAATGTGGCCCAGGTTCTCCCTCCTTCCACAACTATCGCAGGAGGTGTCTTGACCCCGATGCCAGCGAGCTATTCGGGACTTGGTAGAAACAAGATTTCCTCGAATCTTCATTACACCAATAAATTTTCTACCCTTCTTCTATAGTGTACCATTTTACCATTCGTCAATATCGAATGACCACCACTGATTTGGACCGATGCTAGTACTTTGCCGTCGAAATTATCATGAAGGGCAGCTTTGAGAGTGTCCTGGGTTTCTCTCTTATTTCTGGGTGTAAGTCCTCCGGTTTTTCTATGCAATGCCTTTATTTTTTTAATTGCTGCAAGAAAAATGAGGTCGCAACAATTCTGCCGATTAGTTCGTCATTCGAGTTGAGGATTCTCACCAGTCTTTGCTCTTTCAGGATAGGAATACAGACCTGTAGCAAAAGGATGCCCAACCTTCCGGCATCTCCCAGGCCGATGGAGAATGTTGCTTACTGTGCGCCTGATGTCTATGTCCATGCCAGATAATATTCCCTTGGACACCGAGTCCAGAACAAGCTGATAGAACAGTCCTGGTATCAGGTGAGTCTTCGGAATCAAAGTCGCTGCTGAGGTTTTAGCGGCACTTTTTTAATAGCCATTACTTTATCCTCTAGCCGCTTGATGGATGTTATACGAGTTCCACTTGCACCCAAGTCAATTCCCAGATACTCGTAGAACTGTACAACATTTATTGCAGGTAAGTCTCCTTTGGAGCACGTGTACGCTATTTGGCATCTAACAGCTAGTTGTCGATCTCTTGGGATAGTGTCTAGATCGATTGTAGCGCACTTTAATTGATTGATTTCCAGTCCTCGTAATTGTAGACCTTCTTCGAACTGGTCAATCGGTTGCTGGAGGCCCATTTCTGATTCAGCTTGGAGAACATCATCGTCTGCATATTTGGGTTCTTATGTTTTGATGGCGTATGCTAGCCTTTATGAGATTTCAGTTTATCGAGTGTCTGGCAACCCTGAAGAGACTCAATTAAATATGGCTCTCTCAACCAGCTTGAATAATTTGAGAGTCATAGTTACGGAAAAGAGAGTCATACTTACTTGTTTCTTTTTTGGCGTAAAAAAATTAAATTGGTAAGTCTTAGTTACACATTAAAATTGACATTTATCTTGATAAATCCACAAATATTGTACAAAATATACTGCTTTGATTCAATGTCAAATTACTGGCATCAACAATATGAGATATCAACTAAATTTAGTTTCAATGAACATTGTATACTATTAGAAGGGGTATACTAGCACAAAGTTCAAGCTTTATCATTTTCGCAGTTTCAATCAACCAGATGGTTTACCTTCTCTGGTTGACGTCGTTCTTCATCTCGACTACTTACAGTGAATGCACTTCTTTTCCACTGTTGAAGGGTGCGCAAACTGCCTTCCAAAACTCTTACGATCATCAGCTGTCCATCTGCAGCTGTGGTCCCAATTCGATGTAGAACCTCGCTTGTTTGACGAGCCATCGTTCCTCTCCAATTAATGCAATGCTGCAAAATTCTACTCGTTCACACCCAGTTTCTCTCTTCACCCAATCTTGAAGCTCGGATGTGTTATAGTAGTTGACTTTTTGCCTATTAACATCGTATAGCTCGGCATTGTCACTACAGATGATGGTGTCTAATACTAAAGCTACACCCTCCTTTGCCAATATCAAGTCTGGTGTTCTCATACCCATTTGGGTTCTGAGAATTGATTCTTGCCAAATTTGAAAGCCTTTGTCTTTAGCTTAATTCACAACGAAGGCGCTTGTACGATCGTGCCTTCTTATGCGCTCGTTTCAGCTTCTGGGACACACTTGCAGTATGTGGCCCAGAGTCTCCCTCCTTCCACAACTATCGCAGGAGGTATCTTGACCCCGATGCCAGTTAGCTATTCGGGATTTGGTAGAAACAAGATTTCCTCGAATCTTCATTACACCAATAAAGTTTCTACCTGTCATTTGTAGTGTACCATTCGTCAATATCGAATGGCCGCCACTGATTTGGACCGATGCTAGTCCTTTGACATCGACCATCTAATGAAGGGCAGCTTTGAGAGCGTCCTGGATTTCTTTCTTATTTCTGGTGGTAAGTCCTCCGACTTTTCCATGCAATACTTTGCTCTTTCAGGATTTGCTCTTTCAGGATAGGAATACAGACCTTTTGCTAAATGATGCCCAATCTTCCGGCATCTTCATTAGCGTGAAACCTCTCCATTGGTGTGTAAGGCCAATGGAGAATTTTTCTCACTGTGCGCCGGATGTTTCGGTCCATGTCAGATAACATTACCTTGGACACTGAACCCAGAACAAGTTGATGGAACAATCCTGGTATCAGGTGAGTCTTCAGAATCCATTGGCTGCTGAGGTTTTAGCTGCGCTTTTTTAATAGCCATAATTTTCTCCTCTATCCTCTTGATGAATGTTATACGAGTTTCACTTGCTTCCAAGTCAATTCCCAGGTACTTTTAGAATTGTACAACTTTCATTGCATGTAAGTCTCCTTTAGAGCATTTTTACGTTTTTGGCATCTAACTACTAATTGTCGATCTCTTGGGACAGTGTCTAGATCGATTGTGACGCACTTTTATCGATTGATTTCCAGTCTTCGTATTCTTAGAGTTTCTCGAACTAGTCAATTGATTGCTGGAGGCCCATTTCCCCTTTAGCTAGGAGAACATCATCGTGTGCATATTTGGGTTCGCATATTTTGATGGGGTATGCTAGAGCCCTTATGAGATTTCAGTTGATCGAGTTTCTGGCAATCCTAAAGAGCTCATTAAATCTGGCTCTCTCCATCAGCCTGTATAATTTGAGAGTCATAGTTACAGAAAAGAGTGTCATACTTATTTGTTTTTTTTTGGCGTAAAAATTTAAAATGGGAACTCTTAGTTTCACATACAAAATGACATTTACATTAATAAATCCTTAAGTACATGTACTAAATATACTGCTTGGATTCATTATCAAATTATTGGCATCAATAATATGAAACGTTTAGTTTAAATGAGTTTGGTATAATATTAGAAGGGGTATAGTAGCCCAAAGTTCAAGCTTGCTAATTGTCGCATTTTCAGTCAACCAGATGGTTTCCCTTTTCTGGTTGACGTCATTCTTCATCTCGACTACTTACAGTGAATGCCAACGACTCCATCCTAACACGGGAGGCCCAGTTTTGGGTTTGCATATTTCAATGTGGTATGCTAGCCCTTATGGGATTTCAGTTTATCGAGTGTCTGGAAACCCTTAAGAGATTCAATTAAATAATGCTCTCTCCATCAGCCTTTATAATTTGAGAGTCATAATTACAGATAAGAGAGTCATACTTATTTTTTTTTCAGAAAGACTTCAATTACGACAACCTGGTATTTCCAAAATCCGCGTTTTTATAAACAAATCAACATAAATATTTACTAAATATACTACAATGTATCATTATTATTTCATCGCCTCATTCAAAAATAACAGCTCGGAAATCAATTTAGGTCCATCAGACTTTTGTATGCTATTATAAGGGGTATACTAGCGCACAGTTCAATCGCACCGTTTTTCGCACTTCAAGCAGCCAGATGGTTTCCCTTCTCTGGTTGCCGTCATTCATCTTCTCAAACGTGTGCTGTATAGCCGCTCCTCCACTGTTGTAGGGTGCGCACATTCCCTTCCAACACCTTGACAATCATCATTTCTCTCTCCGCCGCTGCAATGCCAATCCTGTGCAGGGCGTCTGTCGTTTCTCGCGCCATAGCTCCCCTCGAGCTAATTGTTGTGCTGCCGAACACGACCTCATCGGTTCTGGTTTCCTTTAGAACCCATTGTCTCACATCAGCCACGTTATAGTAGTCTACTTTCTGCTGATGAACCGATGAAAGTAATGCATTGTCGCTGCATATGATCGTGTCTAGCACGAACGCGATTCTTTCTTTAGTTAAAAACCAAATCTGGTTTACGTATGCCTCTAGATGTTTTGATTACAGGCTCTTCCCACACTTCCACTTCGAAGCCCTTGTTTCTCGCCTTTTTAGAGACAAATGCGCTAATTTGATCATGTCTCTTAATCCTTTCGCCCCAGGATCTCGGGCAGACTTGCAGAATATGCCCCAGGGTCTCTCGTCTGCCGCAACTGTCACAAGACGTGTCCTGGTCTTTGCCATTTTGCGATCCGGGACTTGGTTGCTATTAAATTGCCTCGTATCGTCATACAGGCAATATAATTTCCACCTTTCGTTAGGAGAGTGCCGTTTGTCAATACTCTGTGACCTCCACTAATCTGGATAGCCTGAAGCCCCTTTCTATCTAGTTTCTCGTGGAGCGCTTCCTTCAGGGCGTATCTAGTCTCCTTTTTGTCCCTAGGGGTCAAGTTTTTGACTTTTCCTCGTAACTTGGCCACTTTCCTCAATTGTTCTTGAAAATATGAGGTGTTCGCCACATCCGCCATTATCTCATAATTTGATCTCGCAAGTCTGGCCAATCGTTGCTCTTTCATTATTGGTATGCACACTTTAAGCAGGGGGATGCCCAGCCCTCCTGCATTCTCTTCAGCATGGAACATCTCAACTGGTGTGTCCGAGGGCCAGTTGAGAAAGCTCCTTACAGTGCGTCTCAGCACCCTGTCCATGCCGCTCAAAACATACTTCGTCACTGATCACTGAATAAGCGGGTGGAAAAGTCCTGGAATCAAGTGAGCTTTGAGGATCCAGAGTCGCTGCTGGGGTTTCAGCGGTGCTTTTCTGATTGCCATGATCTTTTCTTCCAACCGCCTGATACAAGTGACTCTGCTCCCACTAGCACCCAGCTCCACCCCAGGTACCCCAGTAGAATATTGTTACGCTCAAGGCCGGCAGGTCACCTTTAGAGCACCGATATGCTTTAGAGCTTTTCACAACGACTTGCCTGTCCCGAGGAACAGTGTCGATTTCAATTGTCGCACACTTGTCTCTATTGATCTCCAGTCCTGCATCTTTTATTCCTTTCTCGAACTGATCTATAGAGTGTTGCAACCCTCTCTCTGTTTCAGCCAATAGGACGACATCATCTGCATATGCCAACTGATTCACTCTTGCAGATTTTATTCGAACACCTGATGTCGTCGCTATTCCTTTCAAAACCTGATCGATTACCAGGTTAAACAGTACAGGGGAAAGGGGGTCTCCTTGTCTTACCCCTCTTGAAGGCTTTACACTCAATTTCTCGCCTTAATACATCAGTACTGACTTCTCACCTTAATGAACTCTGGCGGGCATACCCTTTCATCACAAATCTGATCAGCTTTGGATCCGCCCGGGCAACAAGGCTGTATTGAGCAATTGCTTGATGCGTTACACTGTCGAATGCTTTCGCAATATCAACAAGAGCAATTTTTGCACTTCTTCTTTCTCTTTTGCACTCCGCTATCACACACTGTAGAATTGCAAGGTTCTCGGCAGTGCCTTCACCTTGTTTGAATCCCCTTTGCCTCGGATTATCCGTCACCATTCCCGAGATACTGTCTGCAAGTATCTTATGCAGACATCGCGTGATTACACTTGCAATCGTAATTGGTCTGAACTTCAAAGGGTCCAAAGTCCCTTCCTCCTTAGGGATAAAAACTGTTCTCCATTTCAGAAGCTGTTCTGGAAGGTACTCTGCCGACGTCCACAGGGTAAAATGTGGAATCAGTACATTGATCGGTATTTTCTTGACTACTTTTACCGATAGGCCATCTGGCCCACATGCACTCTCCCCCATGCTTCTCAAAGCTTTCAGAACCTCAGCGTGTTCAAACGGTTTCACTCTTGCTTTTCCTTCAATTTCTTTGGGCTTCTCCCTGGGCTTTCAACAAAACTCTTTGTTTCCCTAGGCTTTCAACAAAACTCAAAAGGTTCTCAAAAACACCTCGGTGTTAATGGTTGCTTTTGCTTTTCCAATTTCTTGCCAACTTCCATCAATACAGGATTTAGCCGTTCGACTGCGATTTTTAAAAAACATCGCTTGTACTCTCGCGTATTGATGCCTTCTCAGCTTTCGCGCTTTAAGGCCCTCTGTCACGCGACTGCTCTTTCTAGGAGCTACCTTCTCCTTCGGTAATTTTTCATACCAAGCATTCCACTCCTTTTCGTTGAATGCATTCAATTCGATCTCACTCAATTCCTCGAAATTGGACTGTGGATCGATAAATAGAAGGGACTTATCGATATCTGATGGCTTCAGAAGTTTTGACGCAGAGGGTGTATCTAAATCCTCGTCTTCCTCCTCTTCTTCCACAACATTTGCCATTTCTTTTGCCAGCTGGAGAAATTCTGCCTGGCGTCTCAAGCCGTTGAAGCTATCGACGGTTCTTCCAGGGAAAGCCTTCGCCAGTCGACGATTTTTTTTGATAGCAGTTAAATTACTCTCCATGCTATTCAGTTCCCTGACCACCAACGCCATTTCCTCCACTGTCCAGTGCGCATTTGAACGAACAGTGGATGGTTCCTTACTCTTGCAATGTTCTTCAGGGTGGGCGCGCTTCATATGCTGCCCCATCCCTATCTTGCCCTTGAAAGGACCCCTTCCGCACACACAACACACATTTGATCCGCTGCTACTTGGGTGCTCTTGAGTGTCACTTGTAGCCGCAGAGGCGGATACATTTCTACCTTGATTTGCAGGAGCTTTTAGATGGACTACTGCAGGAGTTGAACGCTGCTGACCCAGGTTACCCACAGACTCCGCATCCTCACGGAATTGCAGTGCAGTTTAGTAGATATATCCGAAGCTATATTTTCTGACTCTCGCCGAGATGAGATCGATGATTACCGCATATTATGCACCCTCCTACGGGCGCCTGCAAACGACTCAATCCTAACACGGGGAGGCACTGCTTAGCACGGGAACGAATCAATCCTAACACGCGGAGGCACTGCTTAAGAGAGTCAAATGTACTGGAGAGTACTGGAAACTGCTCCATAAAACAGTTCCAGTTTTGGGTGTGAATATTTTAATGTGGTATGCTAGCCCTTATGGGATATCAGTTTATCGAGTGTCTGGCAACCCTTAAGAGATTCAATTAAATATTGCTCTCTCCATCAGTCTGTATAAATTGAGAGTCATAATTACAGATAAGAGAGTCATACTTATGTTGTTTGTCAGAAAGACTTCAATTACGACAACCTGGTATTTCCAAAATCCGCGTTTACATGAACAAATCAACATAAATATGTACAAAATATACTACAGTGTATCATTATTAATTCATCGCCTCATTCAAAAATAACAGCTCGGAAATCAATTTAGGTCCATCAGAGTTTTGTATACTACATATTACTCTCATAATTACAGATAAGAGAGTCATACTTTTTTTTTGCAAAGTTGAACTCAGATGAGATACCAAATAACATACAAAATTTTACATACAAAAAGTTTAAGGATTCGCATACATTGGAAGGGGTATGCTAGCCCAGATGAGAGTTCAGTTTTGCGAGTTTCTGAGACGTAGATCTTTTTGGTTCTCTACGTCATCGCCATCGGTGAGATTCGACCATTCTTGTGATTCCGCTTCTTCTCCATTGGTGCCAAGTGCTGGAGCTTCTCTCTAGGGTCTTGATTATCAGAAGTTGGAGGTCCCAACTTCTTAGTCCCAGCTCTCTCAGGAGGCAGCTTGTCTTGGGGGCCAGCTGCCTCCTGAGGGAGGAATAACAGCTCAGAAATCAATTTAGGTCCATCAGAGTTTTGTAATTTTCAGTACTCTCCTTATCTGTTATTACTACCATAATTACAGATAAGAGAGTCATACATATTTTTTTTGCAAAACTTGAATTCAGATGATATACCAAATAACATACAAATATTACAATAATTTACATCAAGATACATCAAAGAAACAAGTTTAAGGATTCGCATACGTTGGAAGGGGTATGCTAGCCCCGTTGAGAGTTCAGTTTTACGAGTCTCTGAGACGTAGATCCTTTTGGTTCTCTACGTCATCGTCATCGGTGAGATTCGACCATTCTGTGATTCCGCTTCTTCTCCATTGGTGCCAAAGGCTGGAGCTTCCCTCTAGGGTCCTGACTTATCAGAAGTTGGTGGTCCCAACTTCGTAGTCCCAGCTCTCTCAGGAGGCAGCTTGTCTTGGGGCCAGCTGCCTCCTGAGAGAGGAATAACAGCTCGGAAATCAATTTAGGTCCATCAGAGTTTTGTATACTACATTTTACTATCATATTTTGAAATAAGAGAGTCATACTTATTTTTTTTGCAAAACTTGAATTCAGATGATATACCAAATAACATACAAATATTACAATAATGTACATCAAGATACATCAAAGAAACAAGTTTATGGATTCGCATACGTTGGAAGGGGTATGCTAGCTCAGTTGAGAGTTCAGTTTTACGAGTTTCTGAGACGTAGATCTTTTTGGTTCTCTACGTCATCGCCATCGGTGAGATTCGACCATTCTTGTGATTCCGCTTCTTCTCCATTGGTGCCAAGTGCTGGAGCTTCTTTCTAGGGTCTTGATTATCAGAAGTTGGAGGTCCCAACTTCTTAGTCCCAGCTCTCTCAGGAGGCAGCTTGTCTTGGGGGCCAGCTGCCTCCTGAGGGAGGAATAACAGCTCAGAAATCAATTTAGGTCCATCAGAGTTTTGTAATTTTCAGTACTCTCCTTATCTGTTATTACTACCATAATTACAGATAATTTGAGAGTCATAGTTACGGAAAAGAGAGTCATACTTACTTGTTTCTTTTTTGGCGTAAAAAAATTAAATTGGTAAGTCTTAGTTACACATTAAAATTGACATTTATCTTGATAAATCCACAAATATTGTACAAAATATACTGCTTTGATTCAATGTCAAATTACTGGCATCAACAATATGAGATATCAACTAAATTTAGTTTCAATGAACATTGTATACTATTAGAAGGGGTATACTAGCACAAAGTTCAAGCTTTATCATTTTCGCAGTTTCAATCAACCAGATGGTTTACCTTCTCTGGTTGACGTCGTTCTTCATCTCGACTACTTACAGTGAATGCACTTCTTTTCCACTGTTGAAGGGTGCGCAAACTGCCTTCCAAAACTCTTACGATCATCAGCTGTCCATCTGCAGCTGTGGTCCCAATTCGATGTAGAACCTCGCTTGTTTGACGAGCCATCGTTCCTCTCCAATTAATGCAATGCTGCAAAATTCTACTCGTTCACACCCAGTTTCTCTCTTCACCCAATCTTGAAGCTCGGATGTGTTATAGTAGTTGACTTTTTGCCTATTAACATCGTATAGCTCGGCATTGTCACTACAGATGATGGTGTCTAATACTAAAGCTACACCCTCCTTTGCCAATATCAAGTCTGGTGTTCTCATACCCATTTGGGTTCTGAGAATTGATTCTTGCCAAATTTGAAAGCCTTTGTCTTTAGCTTAATTCACAACGAAGGCGCTTGCACGATCGTGCCTTCTTATGCGCTCGTTTCAGCTTCTGGGACACACTTGCAGTATGTGGCCCAGAGTCTCCCTCCTTCCACAACTATCGCAGGAGGTATCTTGACCCCGATGCCAGTTAGCTATTCGGGATTTGGTAGAAACAAGATTTCCTCGAATCTTCATTACACCAATAAAGTTTCTACCTGTCATTTGTAGTGTACCATTCGTCAATATCGAATGGCCGCCACTGATTTGGACCGATGCTAGTCCTTTGACATCGACCATCTAATGAAGGGCAGCTTTGAGAGCGTCCTGGATTTCTTTCTTATTTCTGGGGGTAAGTCCTCCGACTTTTCCATGCAATACTTTGCTCTTTCAGGATTTGCTCTTTCAGGATAGGAATACAGACCTTTTGCTAAATGATGCCCAATCTTCCGGCATCTTCATTAGCGTGAAACCTCTCCATTGGTGTGTAAGGCCAATGGAGAATTTTTCTCACTGTGCGCCGGATGTTTCGGTCCATGTCAGATAACATTACCTTGGACACTGAACCCAGAACAAGTTGATGGAACAATCCTGGTATCAGGTGAGTCTTCAGAATCCATTGGCTGCTGAGGTTTTAGCTGCGCTTTTTTAATAGCCATAATTTTCTCCTCTATCCTCTTGATGAATGTTATACGAGTTTCACTTGCTTCCAAGTCAATTCCCAGGTACTTTTAGAATTGTACAACTTTCATTGCATGTAAGTCTCCTTTAGAGCATTTTTACGTTTTTGGCATCTAACTACTAATTGTCGATCTCTTGGGACAGTGTCTAGATCGATTGTGACGCACTTTTATCGATTGATTTCCAGTCTTCGTATTCTTAGAGTTTCTCGAACTAGTCAATTGATTGCTGGAGGCCCATTTCCCCTTTAGCTAGGAGAACATCATCGTGTGCATATTTGGGTTCGCATATTTTGATGGGGTATGCTAGAGCCCTTATGAGATTTCAGTTGATCGAGTTTCTGGCAATCCTAAAGAGCTCATTAAATCTGGCTCTCTCCATCAGCCTGTATAATTTGAGAGTCATAGTTACAGAAAAGAGTGTCATACTTATTTGTTTTTTTTTTGGCGTAAAAATTTAAAATGGGAACTCTTAGTTTCACATACAAAATGACATTTACATTAATAAATCCTTAAGTACATGTACTAAATATACTGCTTGGATTCATTATCAAATTATTGGCATCAATAATATGAAACGTTTAGTTTAAATGAGTTTGGTATAATATTAGAAGGGGTATAGTAGCCCAAAGTTCAAGCTTGCTAATTGTCGCATTTTCAGTCAACCAGATGGTTTCCCTTTTCTGGTTGACGTCATTCTTCATCTCGACTACTTACAGTGAATGCCAACGACTCAATCCTAACACGGGAGGCCCAGTTTTGGGTTTGCATATTTCAATGTGGTATGCTAGCCCTTATGGGATTTCAGTTTATCGAGTGTCTGGAAACCCTTAAGAGATTCAATTAAATAATGCTCTCTCCATCAGCCTTTATAATTTGAGAGTCATAATTACAGATAAGAGAGTCATACTTATTTTTTTTTCAGAAAGACTTCAATTACGACAACCTGGTATTTCCAAAATCCGCGTTTTTATAAACAAATCAACATAAATATTTACTAAATATACTACAATGTATCATTATTATTTCATCGCCTCATTCAAAAATAACAGCTCGGAAATCAATTTAGGTCCATCAGACTTTTGTATGCTATTATAAGGGGTATACTAGCGCACAGTTCAATCGCACCGTTTTTCGCACTTCAAGCAGCCAGATGGTTTCCCTTCTCTGGTTGCCGTCATTCATCTTCTCAAACGTGTGCTGTATAGCCGCTCCTCCACTGTTGTAGGGTGCGCACATTCCCTTCCAACACCTTGACAATCATCATTTCTCTCTCCGCCGCTGCAATGCCAATCCTGTGCAGGGGGTCTGTCGTTTCTCGCGCCATAGCTCCCCTCGAGCTAATTGTTGTGCTGCCGAACACGACCTCATCGGTTCTGGTTTCCTTTAGAACCCATTGTCTCACATCAGCCACGTTATAGTAGTCTACTTTCTGCTGATGAACCGATGAAAGTAATGCATTGTCGCTGCATATGATCGTGTCTAGCACGAACGCGATTCTTTCTTTAGTTAAAAACCAAATCTGGTTTACGTATGCCTCTAGATGTTTTGATTACAGGCTCTTCCCACACTTCCACTTCGAAGCCCTTGTTTCTCGCCTTTTTAGAGACAAATGCGCTAATTTGATCATGTCTCTTAATCCTTTCGCCCCAGGATCTCGGGCAGACTTGCAGAATATGCCCCAGGGTCTCTCGTCTGCCGCAACTGTCACAAGACGTGTCCTGGTCTTTGCCATTTTGCGATCCGGGACTTGGTTGCTATTAAATTGCCTCGTATCGTCATACAGGCAATATAATTTCCACCTTTCGTTAGGAGAGTGCCGTTTGTCAATACTCTGTGACCTCCACTAATCTGGATAGCCTGAAGCCCCTTTCTATCTAGTTTCTCGTGGAGCGCTTCCTTCAGGGCGTATCTAGTCTCCTTTTTGTCCCTAGGGGTCAAGTTTTTGACTTTTCCTCGTAACTTGGCCACTTTCCTCAATTGTTCTTGAAAATATGAGGTGTTCGTCACATCCGCCATTATCTCATAATTTGATCTCGCAAGTCTGGCCAATCGTTGCTCTTTCATTATTGGTATGCACACTTTAAGCAGGGGGATGCCCAGCCCTCCTGCATTCTCTTCAGCATGGAACATCTCAACTGGTGTGTCCGAGGGCCAGTTGAGAAAGCTCCTTACAGTGCGTCTCAGCACCCTGTCCATGCCGCTCAAAACATACTTCGTCACTGATCACTGAATAAGCGGGTGGAAAAGTCCTGGAATCAAGTGGGCTTTGAGGATCCAGAGTCGCTGCTGGGGTTTCAGCGGTGCTTTTCTGATTGCCATGATCTTTTCTTCCAACCGCCTGATACAAGTGACTCTGCTCCCACTAGCACCCAGCTCCACCCCAGGTACCCCAGTAGAATATTGTTACGCTCAAGGCCGGCAGGTCACCTTTAGAGCACCGATATGCTTTAGAGCTTTTCACAACGACTTGCCTGTCCCGAGGAACAGTGTCGATTTCAATTGTCGCACACTTGTCTCTATTGATCTCCAGTCCTGCATCTTTTATTCCTTTCTCGAACTGATCTATAGAGTGTTGCAACCCTCTCTCTGTTTCAGCCAATAGGACGACATCATCTGCATATGCCAACTGATTCACTCTTGCAGATTTTATTCGAACACCTGATGTCGTCGCTATTCCTTTCAAAACCTGATCGATTACCAGGTTAAACAGTACAGGGGAAAGGGGGTCTCCTTGTCTTACCCCTCTTGAAGGCTTTACACTCAATTTCTCGCCTTAATACATCAGTACTGACTTCTCACCTTAATGAACTCTGGCGGGCATACCCTTTCATCACAAATCTGATCAGCTTTGGATCCGCCCGGGCAACAAGGCTGTATTGAGCAATTGCTTGATGCGTTACACTGTCGAATGCTTTCGCAATATCAACAAGAGCAATTTTTGCACTTCTTCTTTCTCTTTTGCACTCCGCTATCACACACTGTAGAATTGCAAGGTTCTCGGCAGTGCCTTCACCTTGTTTGAATCCCCTTTGCCTCGGATTATCCGTCACCATTCCCGAGATACTGTCTGCAAGTATCTTATGCAGACATCGCGTGATTACACTTGCAATCGTAATTGGTCTGAACTTCAAAGGGTCCAAAGTCCCTTCCTCCTTAGGGATAAAAACTGTTCTCCATTTCAGAAGCTGTTCTGGAAGGTACTCTGCCGACGTCCACAGGGTAAAATGTGGAATCAGTACATTGATCGGTATTTTCTTGACTACTTTTACCGATAGGCCATCTGGCCCACATGCACTCTCCCCCATGCTTCTCAAAGCTTTCAGAACCTCAGCGTGTTCAAACGGTTTCACTCTTGCTTTTCCTTCAATTTCTTTGGGCTTCTCCCTGGGCTTTCAACAAAACTCTTTGTTTCCCTAGGCTTTCAACAAAACTCAAAAGGTTCTCAAAAACACCTCGGTGTTAATGGTTGCTTTTGCTTTTCCAATTTCTTGCCAACTTCCATCAATACAGGATTTAGCCGTTCGACTGCGATTTTTAAAAAACATCGCTTGTACTCTCGCGTATTGATGCCTTCTCAGCTTTCGCGCTTTAAGGCCCTCTGTCACGCGACTGCTCTTTCTAGGAGCTACCTTCTCCTTCGGTAATTTTTCATACCAAGCATTCCACTCCTTTTCGTTGAATGCATTCAATTCGATCTCACTCAATTCCTCGAAATTGGACTGTGGATCGATAAATAGAAGGGACTTATCGATATCTGATGGCTTCAGAAGTTTTGACGCAGAGGGTGTATCTAAATCCTCGTCTTCCTCCTCTTCTTCCACAACATTTGCCATTTCTTTTGCCAGCTGGAGAAATTCTGCCTGGCGTCTCAAGCCGTTGAAGCTATCGACGGTTCTTCCAGGGAAAGCCTTCGCCAGTCGACGATTTTTTTTGATAGCAGTTAAATTACTCTCCATGCTATTCAGTTCCCTGACCACCAACGCCATTTCCTCCACTGTCCAGTGCGCATTTGAACGAACAGTGGATGGTTCCTTACTCTTGCAATGTTCTTCAGGGTGGGCGCGCTTCATATGCTGCCCCATCCCTATCTTGCCCTTGAAAGGACCCCTTCCGCACACACAACACACATTTGATCCGCTGCTACTTGGGTGCTCTTGAGTGTCACTTGTAGCCGCAGAGGCGGATACATTTCTACCTTGATTTGCAGGAGCTTTTAGATGGACTACTGCAGGAGTTGAACGCTGCTGACCCAGGTTACCCACAGACTCCGCATCCTCACGGAATTGCAGTGTAGTTTAGTAGATATATCCGAAGCTATATTTTCTGACTCTCGCCGAGATGAGATCGATGATTACCGCATATTATGCACCCTCCTACGGGCGCCTGCAAACGACTCAATCCTAACACGGGGAGGCACTGCTTAGCACGGGAACGAATCAATCCTAACACGCGGAGGCACTGCTTAAGAGAGTCAAATGTACTGGAGAGTACTGGAAACTGCTCCATAAAACAGTTCCAGTTTTGGGTGTGAATATTTTAATGTGGTATGCTAGCCCTTATGGGATATCAGTTTATCGAGTGTCTGGCAACCCTTAAGAGATTCAATTAAATATTGCTCTCTCCATCAGTCTGTATAAATTGAGAGTCATAATTACAGATAAGAGAGTCATACTTATGTTGTTTGTCAGAAAGACTTCAATTACGACAACCTGGTATTTCCAAAATCCGCGTTTACATGAACAAATCAACATAAATATGTACAAAATATACTACAGTGTATCATTATTAATTCATCGCCTCATTCAAAAATAACAGCTCGGAAATCAATTTAGGTCCATCAGAGTTTTGTATACTACATATTACTCTCATAATTACAGATAAGAGAGTCATACTTTTTTTTTGCAAAGTTGAACTCAGATGAGATACCAAATAACATACAAAATTTTACATACAAAAAGTTTAAGGATTCGCATACATTGGAAGGGGTATGCTAGCCCAGATGAGAGTTCAGTTTTGCGAGTTTCTGAGACGTAGATCTTTTTGGTTCTCTACGTCATCGCCATCGGTGAGATTCGACCATTCTTGTGATTCCGCTTCTTCTCCATTGGTGCCAAGTGCTGGAGCTTCTCTCTAGGGTCTTGATTATCAGAAGTTGGAGGTCCCAACTTCTTAGTCCCAGCTCTCTCAGGAGGCAGCTTGTCTTGGGGGCCAGCTGCCTCCTGAGGGAGGAATAACAGCTCAGAAATCAATTTAGGTCCATCAGAGTTTTGTAATTTTCAGTACTCTCCTTATCTGTTATTACTACCATAATTACAGATAAGAGAGTCATACATATTTTTTTGCAAAACTTGAATTCAGATGATATACCAAATAACATACAAATATTACAATAATTTACATCAAGATACATCAAAGAAACAAGTTTAAGGATTCGCATACGTTGGAAGGGGTATGCTAGCCCCGTTGAGAGTTCAGTTTTACGAGTCTCTGAGACGTAGATCCTTTTGGTTCTCTACGTCATCGTCATCGGTGAGATTCGACCATTCTGTGATTCCGCTTCTTCTCCATTGGTGCCAAAGGCTGGAGCTTCCCTCTAGGGTCCTGACTTATCAGAAGTTGGTGGTCCCAACTTCGTAGTCCCAGCTCTCTCAGGAGGCAGCTTGTCTTGGGGCCAGCTGCCTCCTGAGAGAGGAATAACAGCTCGGAAATCAATTTAGGTCCATCAGAGTTTTGTATACTACATTTTACTATCATATTTTGAAATAAGAGAGTCATACTTGTTTTTTTTGCAAAACTTGAATTCAGATGATATACCAAATAACATACAAATATTACAATAATGTACATCAAGATACATCAAAGAAACAAGTTTATGGATTCGCATACGTTGGAAGGGGTATGCTAGCTCAGTTGAGAGTTCAGTTTTACGAGTTTCTGAGACGTAGATCTTTTTGGTTCTCTACGTCATCGCCATCGGTGAGATTCGACCATTCTTGTGATTCCGCTTCTTCTCCATTGGTGCCAAGTGCTGGAGCTTCTTTCTAGGGTCTTGACTATCAGAAGTTGGAGGTCCCAACTTCTTAGTCCCAGCTCTCTCAGGAGGCAGCTTGTCTTGGGGGCCAGCTGCCTCCTGAGAGAGGAATAACTGCTAAGAAATCAATTTTGGTCCATCAGAGTTTTGTATACTACATTTTACTATCATATTTTGAAATAAGAGAGTCATACTTATTTTTTTTGCAAAACTTGAATTCAGATGATATACCAAATAACATACAAATATTACAATAATGTACATCAAGATACATCAAAGAAACAAGTTTATGGATTCGCATACGTTGGAAGGGGTATGCTAGCTCAGTTGAGAGTTCAGTTTTACGAGTTTCTGAGACGTAGATCTTTTTGGTTCTCTACGTCATCGCCATCGGTGAGATTCGACCATTCTTGTGATTCCGCTTCTTCTCCATTGGTGCCAAGTGCTGGAGCTTCTTTCTAGGGTCTTGACTATCAGAAGTTGGAGGTCCCAACTTCTTAGTCCCAGCTCTCTCAGGAGGCAGCTTGTCTTGGGGGCCAGCTGCCTCCTGAGAGAGGAATAACTGCTAAGAAATCAATTTTGGTCCATCAGAGTTTTGTATACTACATGTTACTATCATAATTTGAGATAAGAGAGTCATACTTATTTTTTTTTGCAAAACTTGAATTCAGATGATATACCAAATAACATACAAATATTACAATAATGTACATCAAGATACATCAAAGAAACAAGTTTAAGGATTCGCATACGTTGGAAGGGGTATGCTAGCCCAGTTGAGAGTTCAGTTTTACGAGTTTCTGAGACGTAGATCTTTTTGGTTCTCTACGTCATCGTCATCGGTGAGATTCGACCATTCTTGTGATTCCGCTTCTTCTCCATTGGTGCTGGAGCTTCTCTCTAGGGTCTTGACTATCAGAAGTTGGAGGTCCCAAGTTCTTAGTCCCAGCTCTCTCAGGAGGCAGCTTGTCTTGGGGGCCAGCTGCCGCCTGAGAGAGGAATAACAGCTCAGAAATCAATTTAGGTCCATCAGAGTTTTGTATACTACATATTACTATCTTAATTTGAGATAAGAGAGTCATACTTATTTTTTTTTTGCAAAACTTGAATTCAGATGATATACCAAATAACATAAAAATATTACAATAATGTACATCAAGATACATCAAAGAAACAAGTTTAAGGATTCGCATACGTTGGAAGGGGTATGCTAGCCCAGTTGAGAGTTCAGTTTTACGAGTTTCTGAGACGTAGATCTTTTTGGTTCTCTACGTCATCGTCATCGGTGATATTCGACCATTCTTTGATTCCGCTTCTTCTCCATTGGTGCCAAGTGCTGGAGCTTCTCTCTAGGGTCTTGACTACCAGAAGTTCGAGGTCCCAACTTCTTAGTCCCAGCTCTCTCAGGAGGCAGCTTGTCTTGGGGGCCAGCTGCCTCCTGAGAGAGGAATAACAGCTCAGAAATCAATTTAGGTCCATCAGAGTTTTGTATACTACATATTACTATCATAATTTGAGATAAGAGAGTCATACTTTTTTTTTGCAAAACTTGAATTCAGATGATATACCAAATAACATACAAATATTACAATAATGTACATCAAGATACATCAAAGAAACAAGTTTAAGGATTCACATACGTTGGAAGGGGTATGCTAGCCCAGTTGAGAGTTCAGTTTTACGAGTTTCTGAGACGTAGGTCTTTTTGGTTCTCTACGTCATCGTCATCGGTGAGATTCGACCATTCTTTGATTCCGCTTCTTCTCCATTGGTGCCAAGTGCTGGAGCTTCTCTCTAGGGTCTTGACTATTAGAAGTTGGAGGTCCCAACTTCTTAGTCCCAGCTCTCTCAGGAGGCAGCTTGTCTTGGGGGCCAGCTGCCTTCTGAGAGAGGAATAACAGCTCAGAAATCAATTTAGGTCAATCAGAGTTTTCTATACTACATATTACTCTCATAATTACAGATAAGAGAGTCATACTTGTTTTTTTTTGCAAAACTTGAATTCAGATGATAACCAAATAACATACAAATATTACAATAATGTACATCAAGATACATCAAATAAACAAGTTTAAGGATTCACATACGTTGGAAGGGGTATGCTAGCCCAGTTGAGAGTTCAGTTTTACGAGTTTCTGAGACGTAGATCTTTTTGGTTCTCTACGTCATCGTCATCGGTGATATTCGACCATTCTTTGATTCCGCTTCTTCTCCATTGGTGACAAGTGCTGGAGCTTCTCTCTAGGGTCTTGACTACCAGAAGTTCGAGGTCCCAACTTCTTAGTCCCAGCTCTCTCAGGAGGCAGCTTGTCTTGGGGGCCAGCTGCCTCCTGAGAGAGGAATAACAGCTCAGAAATCAATTTAGGTCCATCAGAGTTTTGTATATTACATATTACTATCATACTTTGAGATAAGAGAGTCATACTTTTTTTTTGCAAAACTTGAATTCAGATGATATACCAAATAACATACAAATATTACAATAATGTACATCAAGATACATCAAAGAAACAAGTTTAAGGATTCACATACGTTGGAAGGGGTATGCTAGCCCAGTTGAGAATTCAGTTTTACGAGTTTCTGAGACGTAGGTCTTTTTGGTTCTCTACGTCATCGTCATCGGTGAGATTCGACCATTCTTTGATTCCGCTTCTTCTCCATTGGTGCCAAGTGCTGGAGCTTCTCTCTAGGGTCTTGACTATTAGAAGTTGGAGGTCCCAACTTCTTAGTCCCAGCTCTCTCAGGAGGCAGCTTGTCTTGGGGGCCAGCTGCCTTCTGAGAGAGGAATAACAGCTCAGAAATCAATTTAGGTCAATCAGAGTTTTCTATACTACATATTACTCTCATAATTACAGATAAGAGAGTCATACTTATTTTTTTTTGCAAAACTTGAATTCAGATGATAACCAAATAACATACAAATATTACAATAATGTACATCAAGATACATCAAATAAACAAGTTTAAGGATTCACATACGTTGGAAGGGGTATGCTAGCCCAGTTGAGAGTTCAGTTTTACGAGTTTCTGAGACGTAGATCTTTTTGGTTCTCTACGTCATCGTCATCGGTGATATTCGACCATTCTTTGATTCCGCTTCTTCTCCATTGGTGACAAGTGCTGGAGCTTCTCTCTAGGGTCTTGACTACCAGAAGTTCGAGGTCCCAACTTCTTAGTCCCAGCTCTCTCAGGAGGCAGCTTGTCTTGGGGGCCAGCTGCCTCCTGAGAGAGGAATAACAGCTCAGAAATCAATTTAGGTCCATCAGAGTTTTGTATATTACATATTACTATCATACTTTGAGATAAGAGAGTCATACTTTTTTTTTGCAAAACTTGAATTCAGATGATATACCAAATAACATACAAATATTACAATAATGTACATCAAGATACATCAAAGAAACAAGTTTAAGGATTCACATACGTTGGAAGGGGTATGCTAGCCCAGTTGAGAGTTCAGTTTACGAGTTTCTGAGACGTAGGTCTTTTTGGTTCTCTACGTCATCGTCATCGGTGAGATTCGACCATTCTTTGATTCCGCTTCTTCTCCATTGGTGCCAAGTGCTGGAGCTTCTCTCTAGGGTCTTGACTATTAGAAGTTGGAGGTCCCAACTTCTTAGTCCCAGCTCTCTCAGGAGGCAGCTTGTCTTGGGGGCCAGCTGCCTTCTGAGAGAGGAATAACAGCTCAGAAATCAATTTAGGTCAATCAGAGTTTTCTATACTACATATTACTCTCATAATTACAGATAAGAGAGTCATACTTATTTTTTTTTGCAAAACTTGAATTCAGATGATAACCAAATAACATACAAATATTACAATAATGTACATCAAGATACATCAAATAAACAAGTTTAAGGATTCGCATACGTTGGAAGGGGTATGCTAGCCCAGTTGAGAGTTCAGTTTTACGAGTTTCTGAGACGTAGATCTTTTTGGTTCTCTACGTCATCGTCATCGGTGAGATTCGACCATTCTTTGATTCCGCTTCTTGTCCATTGGTGCCAAGTGCTGGAGCTTCTCTCTAGGGTCTTGACTATTGATTCCGCTTCTTCTCCATTGAGGC
Organism: Symsagittifera roscoffensis; assembly: GCF_963678635.1. Lineage (NCBI taxonomy): Eukaryota > Metazoa > Xenacoelomorpha > Acoela > Convolutidae > Symsagittifera > Symsagittifera roscoffensis. The sequence continues at coordinate 53,307,109 of NC_087067.1, read as the reverse complement.
CAAGTGCTGGAGCTTCCCTGTAGGGTCCTGACTATCAGAAGTTGGTGGTCCCAACTTCTTAGTCCCAGCTCTCTCAGGAGGCAGCTTGTCTTGGGGCCAGCTGCCTCCTGAGAGAGGAATAACAGCTCGGAAATCAATGTAGGTCCATCAGAGTTTTGTATACTACATATTACTATCATAATTTCAGATAAGAGAGTCATTCTTATTTTTTTTCGCAAAACTTGAATTCAGATGATATACCAAATAACATAAAAAATATTACAATAATGTACATCAAGATACATCAAAGAAACAAGTTTAAGGATTCGCATACGTTGGAAGGGGTATGCTAGCCCAGTTGAGAGTTCAGTTTTACGAATTTCTGAGACGTAGATCCTTTTGGTTCTCTACGTCATCGTCATCGGTGAGATTCGACCATTCTGTGAATCCGCTTCTTCTCCATTGGTGCCAAGTGCTGGAGCTTCTCTCTAGGGTCTTGACTACCAGAAGTTCGAGGTCCCAACTTCTTAGTCCCAGCTCTCTCAGGAGGCAGCTTGTCTTGGGGGCCAGCTGCCTCCTGAGAGAGGAATAACAGCTCAGAAATCAATTTAGGTCCATCAGAGTTTTGTATACTACATATTACTATCATAATTTGAGATAAGAGAGTCATACTTTTTTTTTGCAAAACTTGAATTCAGATGATATACCAAATAACATACAAATATTACAATAATGTACATCAAGATACATCAAAGAAACAAGTTTAAGGATTCACATACGTTGGAAGGGGTATGCTAGCCCAGTTGAGAGTTCAGTTTTACGAGTTTCTGAGACGTAGGTCTTTTTGGTTCTCTACGTCATCGTCATCGGTGAGATTCGACCATTCTTTGATTCCGCTTCTTCTCCATTGGTGCCAAGTGCTGGAGCTTCTCTCTAGCGTCTTGACTATTAGAAGTTGGAGGTCCCAACTTCTTAGTCCCAGCTCTCTCAGGAGGCAGCTTGTCTTGGGGGCCAGCTGCCTTCTGAGAGAGGAATAACAGCTCAGAAATCAATTTAGGTCAATCAGAGTTTTCTATACTACATATTACTCTCATAATTACAGATAAGAGAGTCATACTTATTTTTTTTTGCAAAACTTGAATTCAGATGATAACCAAATAACATACAAATATTACAATAATGTACATCAAGATACATCAAATAAACAAGTTTAAGGATTCGCATACGTTGGAAGGGGTATGCTAGCCCAGTTGAGAGTTCAGTTTTACGAGTTTCTGAGACGTAGATCTTTTTGGTTCTCTACGTCATCGTCATCGGTGAGATTCGACCATTCTTTGATTCCGCTTCTTGTCCATTGGTGCCAAGTGCTGGAGCTTCTCTCTAGGGTCTTGACTATTGATTCCGCTTCTTCTCCATTGAGGCCAAGTGCTGGAGCTTCCCTGTAGGGTCCTGACTATCAGAAGTTGGTGGTCCCAACTTCTTAGTCCCAGCTCTCTCAGGAGGCAGCTTGTCTTGGGGCCAGCTGCCTCCTGAGAGAGGAATAACAGCTCGGAAATCAATTTAGGTCCATCAGAGTTTTGTATACTACATATTACTATCATAATTTCAGATAAGAGAGTCATACTTATTTTTTTTCGCAAAACTTGAATTCAGATGATATACCAAATAACATAAAAAATATTACAATAATGTACATCAAGATACATCAAAGAAACAAGTTTAAGGATTCGCATACGTTGGAAGGGGTATGCTAGCCCAGTTGAGAGTTCAGTTTTACGAATTTCTGAGACGTAGATCCTTTTGGTTCTCTACGTCATCGTCATCGGTGAGATTCGACCATTCTGTGAATCCGCTTCTTCTCCAATGGTGCCAAGTCCTGGAGCTTCCCTCTAGGGTCCTGGCTATCAGAAGTTAGAGGTCCCAACTTCTTAGTCCCAGCTCTCTCAGGAGGCAGCTTGTCTTGGGGCCAGCTGCCTCCTGAGAGAGGAATAACAGCTCGGAAATCAATTTAGGTCCATCAGAGTTTTGTATACCACATATTACTATCATAATTTCAGATAAGAGAGTCATACTTATTTTTTTTCGCAAAACTTGAATTCAGATGATATACCAAATAACATAAAAAATATTACAATAATGTACATCAAGATACATCAAAGAAACAAGTTTAAGGATTCGCATACGTTGGAAGGGGTATGCTAGCCCAGTTGAGAGTTCAGTTTTACGAGTTTCTGAGACGTAGATCCTTTTGGTTCTCTACGTCATCGTCATCGGTGAGATTCGACCATTCTGTGAATCCGCTTCTTCTCCAATGGTGCCAAGTCCTGGAGCTTCCCTCTAGGGTCCTGGCTATCAGAAGTTAGAGGTCCCAACTTCTTAGTCCCAGCTCTCTCACGAGGCAGCTTGTCTTGGGGCCAGCTTCCTGCTGAGAGAGGAATAACAGCTCGGAAATCAATTTAGGTCCATCAGAGTTTTGTATACTACATATTACTATCATAATTTCAGATAAGAGAGTCATACTTATTTTTTTTCGCAAAACTTGAATTCAGATGATATACCAAATAACATAAAAAAATATTACAATAATGTGCATCAAGATACATCAAAGAAACAAGTTTGAGGATTCGCATACGTATGCTAGGTGGGAGTTCAGTTTTACGAGTTTCTGAGACGTAGATCCTTTTGGTTCTCTAGGTCATCTTCATCGGTGAGATTCGACCATTCTGTGAATCCGCTTCTTCTCCATTGGTGCTAAGTCCTGGAGCTTCCCTCTAGGGTCCTGGCTATCAGAAGTTGGAGGTCCCAACTTCTTAGTCCCAGCTCTCTCAGTAGGCAGCTTGTCTTGGGGGCCAGCGCACCTCTCCAGTTTAGCATTATTGCACCATATGTCACTGAGTCCACATCAGTCCTTTCCTTTATGTCCTCAGTGACCTCTGGCAGCTCATACTTTTGGAATTTGTCCTGGAATTGGGCATCTAGGTCTGCGTTGTCACTACAGACAAGTCCATCCAGAACCCAGGCCTTCCCTTCTTTCCAGATTGCCAGATCAGGTTTCTTCATGCCAGCCCGCGTCTTGATAATGGGCTCCTTCAGAGAACTGAATCCTTTCCTCTGCAGTAGAGTCTCAGTGAGGTCGACCACCTTGTCGTGGCGTTTGATTCTGACCCCCCAGCTTCTAGGGCACACCTGGAGTATGTGGCCTAACGTCTCCCTTCTTCCACAGGCCTCACAGGATGCGTCCTGTCCACTGTGCCATCTCTGGATTGATTCGCCCCTTGGTTGAAATAAGGTTTCCTCTGATTTTCGTCACATCAATGGATGTCGAGCCAGTCATCAAGAGTGTTCCATTCGTCAGGACTGAGTGGCCCGCACACTTCCTTGTGTTACTGAGCCCCTTTCCATCTTGGGTAGCATGGAGGGCGTCTGCCTGGGGGGTTATTGATTCCATCTTGTTGCTCGGGGTAACCCCTCCAATAGCCGGACGTGCTCTCTCCATCTCCCTCAACACTGTCTTGAAATGCCATGTCCTCGTCATTGCCAGGACAACTGGGTCATCGGAACTCATCGGTCTAGTGATCCTGGCCTCTCTGAGCATCGGAATGGTAACTCGGAGCTGTGGAACTCCAAGTCCACCATCGTCTTCACCGGCATGGAACATCAGCTTTGGTGCGTCTTTGGGCCACCTCAGAAGGGATCGCACTGTTCGTCTGATGATCCGGTCCAGTCCCTGAAGAGTACTCTTTATCGTCCTCGTGAGTACCAGTTGATGGTAAAGTCCCGGGATCACGAATGTCTTCAGGACCCACAGCCTCTGTTGGGGCCTGAGAGGGACTCTCTTCGGGCTCTCTAGCTTCTTCTCCCTCCTCTGAATGCAAGTTAGGCGTGTACCCCGAGTCACTGTCTCGACCCCCAAGTACTTGTACCAGCTCGTGGCCGACATCGCTGGCAGATAACCAGATTGGAAGGTGAACTGCGTATTGGCATTCACTACAATCTGTCTGTCTCTGGGTACAGTGTCCATGTCAACAGTGGCGCACTTCTTGGTGTTGAGATGCAGACCCCGTCCTGATAGTCCCTCCTCAAGTCTCGTAATCAGGTCCTGGAGTCCACATCTTGTTTTCGCCACTAGCACCACATCATCTGTCTAGGCCAGGTGGTTGATCCGTGTCGTTCCCATCAGCACCCCTGATGTGTCTGGAAGGGTCTTCAGCACCCTGTTCACCACTAGGTTGAACAGGAGAGGAGATAGTGGGTCTCCTTGCCGGACTCCTCTCTTGGGCTTCACCACACGGGAAGTTCCATTGACTTCTAGTCTTGTCCCCTGTCTGTGATAGCCTCTCATGACGTATCTGAGGACTTTGGGGTCCATGCCTGCATCAAGGGCTGCCTCTGCTATGGCCTTGTGGGACACACTGTCAAAGGCCTTCTTCACGTCTATGAAAGCTAGCTTAAGTCCCTGTCTTTGTCTTTTGGCTTCTGTGTACATCGTCTGCAGAAGTACAGAGTTGATGGCAGTTCCGTCTTCTTTCTTGAATCCCCTCTGTCTGATGTTGTTGTCTAAGTCACTGCATCTTTCTGCTAGACATTTGTGAAACAATCTTGTGATGATGCTCGCAATGGTAATTGGCCTGTGCTCCATTGGGTCCTAAGTGCCCTCTTCTTCGGGAACAAACACTGTCCTCCCTTCTAACAAAGCTTCTGGGAGAGACTCTGCCTTCACGTAGAGGTTGAAGTGAGTGAACAGCGTCTTGGGGTTAAGCTCCCTCATGGTCTTTCTGGGAATCCTGTCTGGCCCTGCTACTGTATCACTCAGCTGACTGAGCTGTGTCAGCACTTCTTCCTCTGAGATAGGAGATATCCATCCTTTCCCACTGATGGAGTCTATGTCCACAGTGTCCCCCTCCGTCTCTACCAGGGCTTGCCGAGCGTCTAAGAACCCTGTCGTGTCCTTGATTCCAGCGTCAGACCCAATTGTTTCCCAGGAGCCATCTATTGCTGCTCTAGCTGCTCGTGCTCTGTCTTTCTTGAACAGTGTCTGCATCCTCGCGTACTGGTGGCGTCTGAGGGCTTTCTTCGTCTTTGGAGGGGCAGGTCTTTTCCTTGGCTTGCTGGAGGGTGGCTTGTCTTCCTTGGGCAGGGTACTAAGCCATTGCGTCCCTTCTTGCTCGACAAACTGACGGATACTCTCTGAGGTCATCCTTTGGAGCTCAACGGGGGGTTCACTGGCCAGTAGTCTCGATTCATTCCCTGCTATCAGGTGGTCGCCATCTCCCTCATCTAGAACGATTGTCTCGGTCTCGTCTGATCGTTCCAGCAGTTGCTTGAACTTTGGGTTCTTCCTCAGGCCCTTGAAGGATTCGACAGTCCTGTGAGGGAAGAGCTTGGCCAGCTCTACGTTCACCTCTCTGTGTGAGCCGCCTTATACTGTAGGGAGTACCTTGGCGACTAGTGCTATTTCCTCCTGGGATCATCTGAGATTGGTTCTTGCCACTCTGCTGGTCTGGGCTGCGTGGTGTTTGTCAGGGTGTGTCAACCTCATGTGTTGTGTGAGTCCTGAAGGACCTTTGTAAGGTCCTCCCCCACAAATCTCGCAACACCATTTCGGGGCTGTCACGTGGCAACTGACGGGCTGTGAACTGGTCACCTCCCCGCCCGTGTGTGTCCCTGCCTCTGAGTTTGATCCCTTGTGAGCCCCCGTCTTGTGACAGGGCTTACAAAAAAGATAGTCAGTTACAATTTTTTTTTTGTCAGAAGAATTAAATTCAGAAAGATAAAGGTACATAGAATACATTTACAATAACAAATCGCCCCAGAAAATGTACAAAAATACAGCATCAGGTATGACTTAATTAATTCAAATGCATCACAATACAACACAATCTAAACAGTTCATTCTGAGATTTGTATACATTGAGGGGTATACTAGCCCAAGTTTTCCAAGAGAGTTCTTTCACAGTTTCTGATGACCAGATGGTTTCCCTTCACTGGCCTTCTTCATAATTGACCTCTGCATGAACAGAAAATGCACTGCGTTTCCACTGTTGGAGGGTGCGCACATTCCCCTCTAGGACTTTCACAATCATTAGTTGTCTGTCACCGGCTGTTATTCCTATTCGGTGCAGTATTTCTGCTGTTTCCTTTGCCATTGCTCCTCTCCACGTAGTTGCAATGCTGCTAAACCTAACTTCATTGCAAGCCGACTCTGCCAAAACCCATTCTCTTACTTCTCTGGTATTGTAATAATCGACTTTTTGCTTGTTTACACTAGAGGTCCGCGTTATCACTGCAAATGATGGTGTCAAGGACAAGTGCAGTGCTGTCTTTTGCAATAACCAAATCTGCCTCGAATCCCCATGACAGTCTTGATTATGGGCTCCTCCCATATCCTGAAGCCCTTACTCTTGGCTTTCTTTGCAACGAATGCGCTTATCTGATCGTGCCTTTTTATTCTTTCGCCCCAGCTTCGAGGACATACTTGCAAAATGTGCCCTAAGGTTTCCCTCCTTCCACAACTATCACAGGAGGTGTCTAATCCTTTATGCCATCGAGCCATCCTGGCTTTAGTTGCTATTAGGTTTCCTCTGATTTTCAACACATTGATGAAAGTTTTGCCATTCATAAGGAGGGTGCCATTGGTTAGTACAGAGTGTCCTCCGCACAGAGAGGTTGTCTTCAATCCCTTTCCATCCAGTTTTTCATGGAGAGCGATTTTTAGGGTTTCTTTGGTCTCTTGCTTGTTTTTAGGCATCCCTCCGTTAATCTTGCCTCGTAACTTTCCGATCATTCTCATTTGGTTCTTGAAAAATGAGGTTTTTGCCACGTCGCCCATTAACTCGTCACTTGAGTTTAGAATTTTCACCATTCTCTGTTCTTTCAGAATGGGGATACACACTTGCAGTAAGGGTATGCCAAGTCCTCCTGCATCTTCCGCCGCATGGAACATTTCCATGGGCGTGTCTTTTGGCCAATGAAGGAAACTCCTTACAGTTCTTCTAAGCACTCTATCCATGCCGCTCAAAACATCCTTGCTCACTGTTCCCAAGGTGAGTTGGTGGTAGAGTCCTGGGATCAGGTGAGTTTTTAAGATCCAGAGTCGCTGCTGGGGTTTCAGCGGTGCTTTTCTAAGGGCCATTATTTTCTCTTCTAGCCTTTTGATGCATGTGATGCGGGTTCCACTAGCCCCTAACTCTACACCGAGGTACTTGTAGAACTCCGACACATTCATCGCCGGCAGATTGCCTTTGGAGCACTGATAGGGTTTCCTTGTTCTAACGACTATGGTTTTATCTTTCGGGACACTTGCGAAGTCGATCGTCGCACATTTTCCTTGATTCACTTCAAGTCCTGCCTGTTTGAGATTTTCCTCAAACACTTTGATAGAGTGCTGAAGACCGACTTCTGTTTCAGCCAATAAAACAACATCATCTGCGTACGCTAAATAGTTTACTCTCGCAGAATTTATTCTAACACCAGATGTTGCTGGGAGCTTTTCCAATGCTTGATCCATAACTAGATTAAAGAGTACCGGCGATAGGGGATCTCCTTGCCGAACTCCTCGTGCTGGCTTCACACTCAAAGTGTCTCCTTCATAAACAAGCTCAGCATTTTGGCGGGCGTACCCGTTCATCACAAACCGAATCAGCTTAGGATCAACTTCAGCTTTTAGTGCCGATTCTGCAATGGCTGCATGCGATACGCTATCGAACGCCTTCGCTACGTCAACCAATGCTATTTTGAGACTTCTCGACTCTCTTTTACACTCAGATATCGCACATTGTAGGATCGCCAGGTTTTCGGCTGTACCGTCGCCTCTCTTGAAGCCTTTTTGCCTTGGGTTATCCTTTGCCATGATTTTGATTCTGTCTGCTTGGATCTTATGCAGACATCTCGTAATAGTGCTCGCAATAGTTATCGGTCTGAATTTGAGCGGGTCTTGAGTGCCCTCTTCTTTAGGGATGAACACAGTTCTCCCTTTTAACAGATCATCAGGAAGGTACTCCGCCCACATCCATAGAGTGAAGTGTGCAAGTAAACATTTGCCGGTATTCTCTTTAGTGCGCACATTCCCCTCTAGGACTTTCACAATCATTAGTTGTCTGTCACCGGCTGTTATTCCTATTCGGTGCAGTATTTCTGCTGTTTCCTTTGCCATTGCTCCTCTCCACGTAGTTGCAATGCTGCTAAACCTAACTTCATTGCAAGCCGACTCTGCCAAAACCCATTTTCTTACTTCTCTGATATTGTAATAATCGACTTTTTGCTTGTTTACACTAGAGGTCCGCGTTATCACTGCAAATGATGGTGTCAAGGACAAGTGCAGTGCTGTCTTGTACAATAACCAAATCTGGCTTTCGAATCCCCATGACAGTCTTGATTATGGGCTCCTCCCATATCCTGAAGCCCTTACTCTTGGCTTTCTTTGCGACGAATGCGCTTATCTGATCGTGCCTTTTTATTCTTTCGCCCCAGCTTCGAGGACATACTTGCAAAATGTGCCCTAAGGTTTCCCTCCTTCCACAACTATCACAGGAGGTGTCTAATCCTTTATGCCATCGAGCCATCCTGGCTTTAGTTGCTATTAGGTTTCCTCTGATTTTCAACACATTGATGAAAGTTTTGCCATTCATAAGGAGGGTGCCATTGGTTAGTACAGAGTGTCCTCCGCACAGAGAGATTGTCTTCAATCCCTTTCCATCCAGTTTTTCATGGAGAGCCATTTTTAGGGTTTCTTTGGTCTCTTGCTTGTTTTTAGGCATCCCTCCGTTAATCTTGCCTCGTAACTTTCCGATCATTCTCATTTGGTTCTTGAAAAATGAGGTTTTTGCCACGTCGCCCATTAACTCGTCACTTGAGTTTAGAATTTTCACCATTCTCTGTTCTTTCAGAATGGGGATACACACTTGCAGTAAGGGTATGCCAAGTCCTCCTGCATCTTCCGCCGCATGGAACATTTCCATGGGCGTGTCTTTTGGCCAATGAAGGAAACTCCTTACAGTTCTTCTAAGCACTCTATCCATGCCGCTCAAAACATCCTTGCTCACTGTTCCCAAGGTGAGTTGGTGGTAGAGTCCTGGGATCAGGTGAGTTTTTAAGATCCAGAGTCGCTGCTGGGGTTTCAGCGGTGCTTTTCTAAGGGCCATTATTTTCTCTTCTAGCCTTTTGATGCATGTGATGCGGGTTCCACTAGCCCCTAACTCTACACCGAGGTACTTGTAGAACTCCGACACATTCATCGCCGGCAGATTGCCTTTGGAGCACTGATAGGGTTTCCTTGTTCTAACGACTATGGTTTTATCTTTCGGGACACTTGCGAAGTCGATCGTCGCACATTTTCCTTGATTCACTTCAAGTCCTGCCTGTTTGAGGTTTTCCTCAAACACTTTGATAGAGTGCTGAAGACCGACTTCTGTTTCAGCCAATAAAACAACATCATCTGCGTACGCTAAATAGTTTACTCTCGCAGAATTTATTCTAACACCAGATGTTGCTGGGAGCTTTTCCAATGCTTGATCCATAACTAGATTAAAGAGTACCGGCGATAGGGGATCTCCTTGCCGAACTCCTCGTGCTGGCTTCACACTCAAAGTGTCTCCTTCATAAACAAGCTCAGCATTTTGGCGGGCGTACCCGTTCATCACAAACCGAATCAGCTTAGGATCAACTTCAGCTTTTAGTGCCGATTCTGCAATGGCTGCATGCGATACGCTATCGAACGCCTTCGCTACGTCAACCAATGCTATTTTGAGACTTCTCGACTCTCTTTTACACTCAGATATCGCACATTGTAGGATCGCCAGGTTTTCGGCTGTACCGTCGCCTCTCTTGAAGCCTTTTTGCCTTGGGTTATCCTTTGCCATGATTTTGATTCTGTCTGCTTGGATCTTATGCAGACATCTCGTAATAGTGCTCGCAATAGTTATCGGTCTGAATTTGAGCGGGTCTTGAGTGCCCTCTTCTTTAGGGATGAACACAGTTCTCCCTTTTAACAGATCATCAGGAAGGTACTCCGCCCACATCCATAGAGTGAAGTGTGCAAGTAAACATTTGCCGGTATTCTCTTTAGTGCGCACATTCCCCTCTAGGACTTTCACAATCATTAGTTGTCTGTCACCGGCTGTTATTCCTATTCGGTGCAGTATTTCTGCTGTTTCCTTTGCCATTGCTCCTCTCCACGTAGTTGCAATGCTGCTAAACCTAACTTCATTGCAAGCCGACTCTGCCAAAACCCATTCTCTTACTTCTCTGGTATTGTAATAATCGACTTTTTGCTTGTTTACACTAGAGGTCCGCGTTATCACTGCAAATGATGGTGTCAAGGACAAGTGCAGTGCTGTCTTGTACAATAACCAAATCTGGCTTTCGAATCCCCATGACAGTCTTGATTATGGGCTCCTCCCATATCCTGAAGCCCTTACTCTTGGCTTTCTTTGCAACGAATGCGCTTATCTGATCGTGCCTTTTTATTCTTTCGCCCCAGCTTCGAGGACATACTTGCAAAATGTGCCCTAAGGTTTCCCTCCTTCCACAACTATCACAGGAGGTGTCTAATCCTTTATGCCATCGAGCCATCCTGGCTTTAGTTGCTATTAGGTTTCCTCTGATTTTCAACACATTGATGAAAGTTTTGCCATTCATAAGGAGGGTGCCATTGGTTAGTACAGAGTGTCCTCCGCACAGAGAGATTGTCTTCAATCCCTTTCCATCCAGTTTTTCATGGAGAGCCATTTTTAGGGTTTCTTTGGTCTCTTGCTTGTTTTTAGGCATCCCTCCGTTAATCTTGCCTCGTAACTTTCCGATCATTCTCATTTGGTTCTTGAAAAATGAGGTTTTTGCCACGTCGCCCATTAACTCGTCACTTGAGTTTAGAATTTTCACCATTCTCTGTTCTTTCAGAATGGGGATACACACTTGCAGTAAGGGTATGCCAAGTCCTCCTGCATCTTCCGCCGCATGGAACATTTCCATGGGCGTGTCTTTTGGCCAATGAAGGAAACTCCTTACAGTTCTTCTAAGCACTCTATCCATGCCGCTCAAAACATCCTTGCTCACTGTTCCCAAGGTGAGTTGGTGGTAGAGTCCTGGGATCAGGTGAGTTTTTAAGATCCAGAGTCGCTGCTGGGGTTTCAGCGGTGCTTTTCTAAGGGCCATTATTTTCTCTTCTAGCCTTTTGATGCATGTGATGCGGGTTCCACTAGCCCCTAACTCTACACCGAGGTACTTGTAGAACTCCGACACATTCATCGCCGGCAGATTGCCTTTGGAGCACTGATAGGGTTTCCTTGTTCTAACGACTATGGTTTTATCATTCGGGACACTTGCGAAGTCGATCGTCGCACATTTTCCTTGATTCACTTCAAGTCCTGCCTGTTTGAGGTTTTCCTCAAACACTTTGATAGAGTGCTGAAGACCGACTTCTGTTTCAGCCAATAAAACAACATCATCTGCGTACGCTAAATAGTTTACTCTCGCAGAATTTATTCTAACACCAGATGTTGCTGGGAGCTTTTCCAATGCTTGATCCATAACTAGATTAAAGAGTACCGGCGATAGGGGATCTCCTTGCCGAACTCCTCGTGCTGGCTTCACACTCAAAGTGTCTCCTTCATAAACAAGCTCAGCATTTTGGCGGGCGTACCCGTTCATCACAAACCGAATCAGCTTAGGATCAACTTCAGCTTTTAGTGCCGATTCTGCAATGGCTGCATGCGATACGCTATCGAACGCCTTCGCTACGTCAACCAATGCTATTTTGAGACTTCTCGACTCTCTTTTACACTCAGATATCGCACATTGTAGGATCGCCAGGTTTTCGGCTGTACCGTCGCCTCTCTTGAAGCCTTTTTGCCTTGGGTTATCCTTTGCCATGATTTTGATTCTGTCTGCTTGGATCTTATGCAGACATCTCGTAATAGTGCTCGCAATAGTTATCGGTCTGAATTTGAGCGGGTCTTGAGTGCCCTCTTCTTTAGGGATGAACACAGTTCTCCCTTTTAACAGATCATCAGGAAGGTACTCCGCCCACATCCATAGAGTGAAGTGTGCAAGTAAAACATTTGCCGGTATTCTCTTTAATTCCTTTACCGCAATGCCGTCTGGACCGCTTGCACTCTCACTCATGCTTTTCAGCGCTTTCACAACCTCAGCTTGTTCAAATGGTGTGACTTGGCCATCCCCTCTGATAGCCTCAGGGGTGGTTCCTGGCGTTTCTACTAAAACCTTCCAGGTGTTTAGGAAAACCGATGTGTCTATAGGAGTTTTCGGTTTACCGATGCTTTTCCAACTGCCATCGATACAACTTTTTGCCGCTTGACTCCGATCCTTGAAGAACATCGATTGTATTCGTGCGTATTGATGTCTTCTTAACTTGCGCGCTTTTAAGCCAGCCGTCACCTTACTGCTTTTTCTAGGGACCACCTTCTTTTTCGGTAGCTTTTTCAGCCACTCTTTCCATTCTCTTTCAATGAAAAGCTTCAACTCCTCGCTATTCATTTCCTCGGAATTTTTCTCCGGACATTGAAACAGAAGGGACCTATCAATGTCTGATGCCATGATGCTCTTGCTATCAACTCTAGGCATCGACGCAGTTGGTGTATCTATTTCCTCTTCGACTGCGCTCATTTGGTTCAACAGTTGAATGAACATTGGCTTTTGCCTTAAGCCTTAAAATTTTTCAGCAGTCCTTCCACAAAATAATAATGCTAGTCGGCGATTTTGCTCCGCCATACTGAGATTTTCCTCCAATTTATTCATTTCATTGATCACCAAAGCCATTTCCTCAACTGTCCATCGCGCTTTGGATCGGACAGTAGAGGGCTCTTTAATTTCGCAATACTCTACTGGGTGGGCACGCTTCATATGCTGCCCCATCCCCCTCGCCCCTTTGAACGGCCCCCCGCCACAAAGACTGCACATGCTTGAGTCGCTGTTACTCGACTTCTCTTGGGGGTCACTTACGGCCGCTGTGGCGGTCGCTTTTCTGCCAATAATTTTGGGTGCTAAATTTGGACTACTGCGGGAGGTCTGAGTTGCAAACACAACTTACCCACAGACCCTTTCCCCTCACGGGGTCAGAGTAGTTCTTTAGTAGATGTAGCTCGTTAGAGTTACACCTTCCGACTCTCGCCGAGGTGAGATCGATGATTACCGCAGATTTGTGTACCCTCAGACGAGCACCTGCGAACGACTCAATCCTAACTCGTGAAGGCAGAACTTAAGAGAGTCCTACTTGTACTGTAGGGAGTACCTTGGCGACTAGTGCTATTTCCTCCTGGGACTATCTGGGATTGGTTCTTGCCACTCTGCTGGTCTGGGCTGCGTGGTGTTCGTCAGGGTGTGTCAACCTCATGTGTTGTGTGAGTCCTGAAGGACCTTTGTAAGGTCCTCCCCCACAAATCTCGCAACTTCAGTTCGGGGCTGTCACGTGGCAACTGACGGGCTGTGAACTGGTCACCTCCCCGCCCGTGTGTGTCCCTGCCTCTGAGTTTGATCCCTTGTGAGCCCTCGTCTTGTGACAGGGCTTACAAAAAAGATAGTCTGAGTTACAAAAAAGATAGTCAGAATTACTCTCGCGGTTTACCCGCGGTTATTTGATAGTTAAAAAAATTGAGATTGTTGTGCGAAGCATACTTTTTGAGCTGGGAATTGAATTTTTCTTTGCCACAGAAAACAGAAGAGTTAAAGAACATTGGGAATATAGAAAAAATAGCTTTCGAATGTCCGCTGGATCTAACTCCGTCTAGCCACCTCATTTCAGGGGCAGTCAGGAGCGACAAGCCCTACTCCCTGCCTAATTGGTTCGTGATTACCCTAGTATTTACAAATAAGGAGTACTGGAAAATGCTCCATAAAACAGTTTCAGTTTTGGGTTCGCTTATTTATAAGAGAGTCATTTATAAGAGTCATTTTGGGTTCGCAGTATAAGAGAGTCAAACTCATTGTTTTTTTTTTGCAAAAACAAAATTCAGAGGAGGTCATTGTAGATAAAGCATTGTTAATTTACACAACTTCATCCAATGAGTTTATAGTTTTGGATTACCAGACTATGATGGGGTCTGTTAGCCCAGAGTTTGAGTTCCGATTTCAGGAAATTCAAACATCGAGATCCGCTTATGTTCTCTGGATGTTAACATCATTGAAGGGGGTGAGCTCGCAAAACCCGCTTCTTCTCCATTGCAGGTAGACTCTGACTGACCCCTCTTGTGCACGCACAATGAGGAGCTGCAGCTCTGCCTTTTTCAGGTCAAGTAGAAGCTTCACTGTTTTTTTTGCCATTGCTCCTCGCCATGATACTGCTATTGCACCGAACAACAGTGTCAGCGCCAGTTCTCTCCCTAACCGTTGTTCTCACTTCTGCACAGTCGTAGTATCTTACCTTTAGGTCGTGCGCTTCGTCTGGGTTGATGTTATCACTGCACACAATTCCATTAAGTACCCATGAGCACCCCTCCTTGATTACAACAAGACCAGGTTTTCTCGTCCCCTGATTTGTTCTTATGATGGGTTCGGAGAGATTATCGTAGTTCTTCTTCTCCAGTTTGCTCTTGACCAGGTCTACAACCCTTCCGTGCCGCCGTATTGTCTCGCCCCAGCTACTTGGGCATATGTGGAGAACACAAACCTTGAGGTCTTCCTGGAAAGTTCTCCCTTCATCAGGGATGTGCCATTGAATAGGGGATTTTGACCTCCATCCAGCGTCAGCCACTTGAGCGCGTCACCGTCACTTGACTCGTGCAATGCTGTTTTAAAAGCTTCTCTTGTTTCAGCTTTAATCCGGACCGTTGAGTTCATTAGTGCTGGTCTATCTTTTTCCATCTCTAGTTGCAGCTTCTGGAAGAATGCCGTCTTGCTCAATTCGACTACTATTGGGTCTGAGTCCATCAGCAGCTTGTTTATTCTGCACTCTCTAAGCCTGGGGACTTCAAATTTTAATTATGGTACACCAAGCCCTCCATCATCAACATATGCATGAACCAGCTCGTTTCTGGTGTCTTTTGGCCACCTTAAAGTCACTCTGACAAATCTTCTGATCACGCTGTCTAGGACACTGAGTACGCTTTTCCTCACTCTACAGAGAATCAGTTCGTGATAAAGAGCAGATATCATGTAATTTTCAGCATCCACAGACGCTGTTGTGGTTTCAGATGAGCTTTCTTTAGCTCCTCTAACTTCTTCTTTAGCTTTCTCAGTGAGGATATTCTCACCGCGTCTCACCAGTGTGAATTCCAAGATATTTGTAAAAACTATAAGCTTTCATCACTGGCAGTGGGTCTTTTCTGGAGGCGTAGGCTGTAGCTTTAACCTTAATCTGCCACTCTCTCGCAACTGTGCTGAGGTCTAATGTTGCACACTTCCCGATATTGATACTCAAACCCCTCTTCGCCAGTCGTTCTTCCAGGTGACTAATCTAGTCTTGGAGACCGGGCTCACTCTCTGCTAAGAGGACAATGTCGTCAGCATACGCAAGGTTGCCGACCTTAGCATTGCCCAGTTTGAATCCAGTTATTTCTGGAAGACTCATCAAAACTTCATCCACTACTAGGTTAAACAAAACTGGAGATAGTGGATTGCTTTGCCCCCCACCTGTAGCGGGCTTGATGCGTCTCGTGCATCTCGCTTTTTCCAACACAGTTTCGTGCCGGCTATATCCGTCCATAATGTACCGTCCTAGCTTCTCGTCGACTCCAGCTCTTAGCTGCTCTCGCAAGTGTCTGTGGGTAACACTGTCAAAAGCCTTAGCAACATCGATAATGGCCAATTTGAGCTGTCGTCTGTCGCTCTTGGCCTCAGCCAGCAAAGTTTGCAACAGCATGGTGTTTGTCGCTATTTCATCTTCTTTCCTGAACTCTTTTTGCCTCGGGTCGTGGTCACACTCTCAATTATTTTTTGCTGGAATTTTGTGCTATTATCTTGCAATCATGCTAGCCATGGTCGAGGGACGATGCTTGAGAAGGGCATTACTCCCAAGAGCAGTGTTTCAGGAAGCTGCTAGCCTTCAATCCATAGATTTAAGTGGGAAGACAGCACGTCAATGGGAACCGCTTTCAGGATTTTTGCAGTAATTCTGCCCGGACTTGTTGCAGTTGCTCCCATTGACTCTCCAAGACTTCATCATAACTGATGGGGATAGTCCTTTCCAGTCCACAGATCCTCGGTCACTGGTTTCTCTCCACCCGTTTCTATGACTTCCTGCCGCACATCGAAAAACTTATCGGGAAGGTTCATTTCTAGCTAAGCCGAATTCTCTCAACGAACCATCCATAACTGCTTTTGCAGCTCTTCCTCCATCCAATTTCCAGAGGGTCTGCATACATGCATATTGATGCCTACACTTCACAATATCTATCAATAAACTCTGACAGCTCCCACGGTGGGTTTTGCAGGGTAATCGGGCCAGAAGTTAATGATAGTTTCTGGAGATTGATGCACTCCAGCAGCGTTTAGTATATTTTTCGGAGGCATCTCTTCGTCACTACTTGTATCAAAATCCTGTAGTGCGAGATTCTCAAGAATGCTCTTGAAGGGAGTGACTTGGCAATGATTGTTATCTCCTGTATAGATCATAACGCTTCCTTTCGTGCAGTCGACTGCAATCTCTGGTGGTACTCGTCAGTGTGGGTTAATCTAACATGCTGACTTAGGCCTAGCTTTCCACGGAAGGGGCCTTTTCCACACAGTTGGCAGCAGCTATTCTCCTCACTTTCCACCGTGCTTCCCTCCCTCGACAACTCGTGTCGTTCTCCTGCTGAGGCAGGTTCTTCTTGATTATTCCGATTCTTAATTTTTTTTACTCCTGTAGGCCGAACCTACAGACTATTTGCCTTTGCAGGTAAATAGATGGCGTACTTTTAAGGTAGTCACATCTGTTCACCGGACGGCAGTTTTCCGGTCCGCCCCGAGACAACTTGCTAGAGGCACATTTTAGCCAGCAGGCACATCAGCAACAGCCTAATGCCCCTGTTTCTGACTCTCATCAATCGGGGAGGTGTGTGGATAGTCTTAAGAGAGTCAAAGATGTCTTAGATGACAGTAGAGCAGAAGAGTTAAAGAACGTTGGGAATATAGAAAAAAGAGCATTTGAATGTCCACTGAATCTAACTCCGTCTAACCACCCCCATTTAAGTGGCAGTCAGGTATTTACAGTCAGGCATTACCCTAGTATTTACAAATGCTGAGAACCGGAAACTGCTCCATAAAACAGTTTCAGTTTCGGGCTGGCATGTTTTTGTGGGGTTTGCTAGCCCTTATGAGAATTCAGTTTATCGAGTGTCTGGCAACTCTGAAGAGAGTCATTTAATTAAGTCTCTCTTCTCTTCATCAGCCTGTATAATTTGAGAGTCATAGTTACAGAAAAGAGATTCATACTTATATTTTTTTAAAATTTTTTCGGAATAAAAACTCAAATTCGGAAGTCTCAGCTTCACATACAAAATGACATTTACATTGATATATCCACAAATACATGTACAAAATATACTGCTTTGATTCATTGACAAATTATTGGCATCAATAATTTTAAACATCAACTTAACTTAGTTTTAATGAGTTTGGTTTACTATTAGAAGGGTTATACTAGCCCAAAGTTCAAGCTTCCTCATTTTCGCAGTTTCAGTCAACCAGATGGTTTCCCTTTTCTGGTTGACGTCATTCTTCATCTCGACTACTTATTATAGTGAATGCATTTCTTTTCCTCTGTTGAAGGTTGCGCAAACTGCCTTCCAAATCTCATCCGATCATCAGCTGTGATCCCAGTTCGTTGTAGGACCTCGCTTGTTTCACGAGTCATCGCTCCTCTCCTAGTTATTGCAATGCTGCAAAACTCTACTCGTTCACACTTAGTTTCTCTCTCCCACCAATCTTGGAGCTCGGGTGTGTTATAGTAGACTTTTTGCCTATTAACTTCGTATAGCTCGGCATTGTCACTACATATGATGGTGTCTGAGACTAAAGCTACACCCTCCTTTGCCAATACTACATCTGGTTTTCTCATGCCTATTTGGGTTTTGATAATTGGTTCTTGCCGACTTTGAAAGCCTTTGTCTTTGGATTTATTCACAACGAAGGCGCTTGTACGATCATGTCTTCTAATGCGGTCGCCCCAGCTTCTGGGCACATTTGCAGAATGTGGCCCAGGTTCTCCCTCCTTCCACAACTATCGCAGGAGGTGTCTTGACACCGATGCCAGCGAGCTAATCGGGACTTGGTAGAAACAAGATTTCCTCGAATCTTCATTACACCAATAAATTTTCTACCCTTCTTCTATAGTGTACCATTTTACCATTCGTCAATATCGAATGACCACCACTGATTTGGACCGATGCTAGTACTTTGCCGTCGAAATTATCATGAAGGGCAGCTTTGAGAGTGTCCTGGGTTTCTCTCTTTTTTCTGGGTGTAAGTCCTCCGGTTTTTCTATGCAATGCCTTTATTTTTTTAATTGCTGCAAGAAAAATGAGGTCGCAACAATTCTGCCGATTAGTTCGTCACTCGAGTTGAGGATTCTCACCAGTCTTTGCTCTTTCAGGATAGGAATACAGTCCTGTAGCAAAAGGATGCCCAATCTTCCGGCATCTCCCAGGCCGATGGAGAATGTTGCTTACTGTGCGCCTGATGTCTATGTCCATGCCAGATAATATTCCCTTGGACACTGAGTCCAGAACAAGCTGATAGAACAGTCCTGGTATCAGGTGAGTCTTCGGAATCAAAGTCGCTGCTGAGGTTTTAGCGGCACTTTTTTAATAGCCATTACTTTATCCTCTAGCCGCTTGATGGATGTTATACGAGTTCCACTTGCACCCAAGTCAATTCCCAGGTACTCGTAGAACTGTACAACATTTATTGCAGGTAAGTCTCCTTTGGAGCACGTGTACGCTATTTGGCATCTAACAGCTAGTTGTCGATCTCTTGGGACAGTGTCTAGATCGATTGTAGCGCACTTTAATCGATTGATTTCCAGTCCTCGTAATTGTAGACCTTCTTCGAACTGGTCAATCGGTTGCTGGAGGCCCATTTCTGATTCAGCTTGGAGAACATCATCGTCTGCATATTTGGGTTCTTATGTTTTGATGGCGTATGCTAGCCTTTATGAGATTTCAGTTTATCGAGTGTCTGACAACCCTGAAGAGACTCAATTAAATATGGCTCTCTCAACCAGCTTGAATAATTTAAGAGTCATAGTTACGGAAAAGAGAGTCATACTTACTTGTTTCTTTTTTGGCGTAAAAAATTAAATTGGTAAGTCTTAGTTCCACATTAAAATTGACATTTATCTTGATAAATCCACAAATATTGTACAAAATATACTGCTTTGATTCAATGTCAAATTACTGGCATCAACAATATGAGATATCAACTAAATTTAGTTTCAATGAACTTTGTATACTATTAGAAGGGATATACTAGCACAAAGTTCAAGCTTTATCATTTTCGCAGTTTCAATCAACCAGATGGTTTACCTTCTCTGGTTGACGTCGTTCTTCATCTCGACTACTTACAGTGAATGCACTTCTTTTCCACTGTTGAAGGGTGCGCAAACTGCCTTCCAAAACTCTTACGATCATCAGCTGTCCATCTGCAGCTGTGATCCCAATTCGATGTAGAACCTCGCTTGTTTGACGAGCCATCGCTCCTCTCCAATCAATGCAATGCTGCAAAATTCTACTCGTTCACACCCAGTTTCTCTCTTCACCAAATCTTGAAGCTCGGATGTGTTATAGTAGTTGACTTTTTGCCTATTAACATCGTATAGCTCGGCATTGTCACTACAGATGATGGTGTCTATTACTAAAGCTACACCCTCCTTTGCCAATATCAAGTCTGGTGTTCTCATACCCATTTGGGTTCTGAGAATTGATTCTTGCCAAATTTGAAAGCCTTTGTCTTTAGCTTAATTCACAACGAAGGCGCTTGTACGATCGTGCCTTCTTATGCGCTCGTTCCAGCTTCTGGGACACACTTGCAGTATGTGGCCCAGAGTCTCCCTCCTTCCACAACTATCACAGGAGGTATCTTGACCCCGATGCCAGTTAGCTATTCGGGATTTGGTAGAAACAAGATTTCCTCGAATCTTCATTACACCAATAAAGTTTCTACCTGTCATTTGTAGTGTACCATTCGTCAATATCGAATGGCCGCCCCTGATTTGGACCGATGCTAGTCCTTTGACATCGACCATCTAATGAAGGGCAGCTTTGAGAGCGTCCTGGATTTCTCTCTTATTTCTGGGGGTAAGTCCTCCGACTTTTCCATGCAATACTTTGCTCTTTCAGGATTTGCTCTTTCAGGATAGGAATACAGACCTTTTGCTAAATGATGCCCAATCTTCCGGCATCTTCATTAGCGTGAAACCTCTCCATTGGTGTGTAAGGCCAATGGAGAATTTTTCTCACTGTGCGCCGGATGTTTCGGTCCATGTCAGATAACATTACCTTGGACACTGAACCCAGAACAAGTTGATGGAACAATCCTGGTATCAGGTGAGTCTTCAGAATCCACTGGCTGCTGAGGTTTTAGCTGCGCTTTTTTAATAGTCATAATTTTCTCCTCTATCCTCTTGATGAATGTTATACGAGTTTCACTTGCTTCCAAGTCAATTCCCATGTACTTTTATAATTGTACAACTTTCATTGCATGTAAGTCTCCTTTAGAGCATTTTCACGTTTTTGGCATCTAACTACTAATTGTCGATCTCTTGGGACAGTGTCTAGATCGATTGTGACGCACTTTGATCGATTGATTTCCAGTCTTCGTATTCTTAGAGTTTCTCGAACTAGTCAATTGATTGCTGGAGGCCCATTTCCCCTTTAGCAAGGAGAACATCATCGTGTGCATATTTGGGTTCGCATATTTTGATGGGGTATGCTAGAGCCCTTATGAGATTTCAGTTGATCGAGTTTCTGGCAATCCTAAAGAGCTCATTAAATCTGGCTCTCTCCATCAGCCTGTATAATTTGAGAGTCATAGTTACAGAAAAGAGTGTCATACTTATTAGTTTCTTTTTTGGCGTAAAAATTTAAAATGGGAACTCTTAGTTTCACATACAAAATGACATTTACATTAATAAATCCACAAGTACATGTACTAAATATACTGCTTGGATTCATTATCAAATTATTGGCATCAATAATATGAAACGTTTAGTTTAAATGAGTTTGGTATAATATTAGAAGGGGTATAGTAGCCCAAAGTTCAAGCTTGCTAATTGTCGCATTTTCAGTCAACCAGATGGTTTCCCTTTTCTGGTTGACGTCATTCTTCATCTCGACTACTTACAGTGAATGCCAACGACTCAATCCTAACACGGGAGGCACTGCTTAAGAGAGTCAAATGTACTGGAAACTGCTCCATAAAACAGTTCCAGTTTTGGGTTTGCATATTTTAATGTGGTATGCTAGCCCTTATGGGATTTCAGTTTATCGAGTGTCTGGAAACCCTTAAGAGATTCAATTAAATAATGCTCTCTCCATCAGCCTGTATAATTTGAGAGTCATAATTACAGATAAGAGAGTCATACTTATTTTTTTTCAGAAAGACTTCAATTACGACAACCTGGTATTTCCAAAATCCGCGTTTTTATAAACAAATCAACATAAATATGTACTAAATATACTACAATGTATCATTATTATTTCATCGCCTCATTCAAAAATAACAGCTCGGAAATCAATTTAGGTCCATCAGACTTTTGTATACTATTATAAGGAGTATACTAGCGCACAGTTCAATCGCACCGTTTTTCGCACTTCAAGCAGCCAGATGGTTTCCCTTCTCTGGCTGCCGTCATTCATCTTCTCAAACGTGTGCTGTATAGCCGCTCCTTCTCCACTGTTGTAGGGTGCGCACATTCCCTTCCAACACCTTGACAATCATCAGTTCTCTCTCCGCCGCTGCAATGCCAATCCTGTGCAGGGCGTCTGTCGTTTCACGCGCCATAGCTCCCCTCGAGCTAATTGTTATGCTGCCGAACACGACCTCATCGGTTCTGGTTTCCTTTAGAACCCATTGTCTCACATCAGCCACGTTATAGTAGTCTACTTTCTGCTGATGAACCGATGAAAGTAATGCATTGTCGCTGCATATGATCGTGTCTAGCACGAACGCGATTCTTTCATTAGTCAAAACCAAATCTGGTTTACTTATGCCTCTAGATGTTTTGACTACAGGCTCTTCCCACACTTCCACTTCGAAGCCCTTGTTTCTCGCCTTTTTAGAGACAAATGCGCTAATTTGATCATGTCTCTTAATCCTTTCGCCCCAGGATCTCAGACAGACTTGCAGAATATGCCCCAGGGTCTCTCGTCTGCCGCAACTGTCACAAGACGTGTCCTGGTCTTTGCCATTTTGCGATCCGGGACTTGGTTGCTATTAAATTGCCTCGTATCGTCATACAGGCAATATAATTTCCACCTTTCGTTAGGAGAGTGCCGTTTGTCAATACTCTGTGACCTCCACTAATCTGGATAGCCTGAAGCCCCTTTCTATCTAGTTTCTCGTGGAGCGCTTCCTTCAGGGCGTATCTAGTCTCCTTTTTGTCCCTAGGGGTCAATTTTTTGACTTTTCCTCGTAACTTGGCCACTTTCCTCAATTGCTCTTGAAAATATGAGGTGTTCGCCACATCCGCCATTATCTCATAATTTGATCTCGCAAGTCTGGCCAATCGTTGCTCTTTCATGATTGGTATGCACACTTTAAGCAGGGGGATGCCCAGCCCTCCTGCATTCTCTTCAGCATGGAACATCTCAACTGGTGTGTCCGAGGGCCAGTTGAGAAAGCTCCTTACAGTGCGTCTCAGCACCCTGTCCATGCCGCTCAAAACATACTTCGTCACTGAATAAGCTGGTGGAAAAGTCCTGGAATTAAGTGGGCTTTGAGGATCCAGAGTCGCTGCTGGGGTTTCAGCGGTGCTTTTCTGATTGCCATGATCTTTTCTTCCAACCGCCTGATACAAGTGACTCTGCTCCCACTAGCACCCAGCTCCACCCCAGGTACCCCAGTAGAATATTGTTACGCTCAAGGCCGGCAGGTCACCTTTAGAGCACCGATATGGTTTAGAGCTTTTCACAACGACTTGCCTGTCCCGAGGAACAGTGTCGATTTCAATTGTCGCTTACTTGTCTCTATTGATCTCCAGTCCTGCATCTTTTAATCCTTTCTCGAACTGATCTATAGAGTGTTGCAACCCTCTCTCTGTTTCAGCCAATAGGACGACATCATCTGCATATGCCAACTGATTCACTCTTGCAGATTTTATTCGAACACCTGATGTCGTCGCTATTCCTTTCAAAACCTGATCGATTACCAGGTTAAACAGTACAGGGGTAAGGGGGTCTCCTTGTCTTACCCCTCTTGAAGGCTTTACACTCAATTTCTCGCCTTAATACATCAGTACTGACTTCTCACCTTAATGAACTCTGGCGGGCATACCCTTTCATCACAAATCTGATCAGCTTTGGATCCGCCCGGGCAACAAGGCTGTATTGAGCAATTGCTTGATGCGTTACACTGTCGAATGCTTTCGCAATATCAACAAGAGCAATTTTTGCACTTCTTCTTTCTCTTTTGCACTCCGCTATCACACACTGTAGAGTTGCAAGGTTCTCGGCAGTGCCTTCACCTTGTTTGAATCCCCTTTGCCTCGGACTATCCGTCACCATTCCCGAGATTCTGTCTGCAAGTATCTTATGCAGACATCGCGTGATTACACTTGCAATCGTAATTGGTCTGAACTTCAAAGGGTCCAAAGTCCTTTCCTCCTTAGGGATAAAAACTGTTCTCCATTTCAGAAGCTGTTCTGGAAGGTACTCTGCCGACGTCCACAGGGTAAAATGTGGAATCAGCACATTGATCGGTATTTTCTTGACTACTTTTACCGATAGGCCATCTGGCCCACATGCACTCTCTCCCATGCTTCTCGAAGCTTTCAGAACCTCAGCGTGTTCAAACGGTTTCACTCTTGCTTTTCCTTCAATTTCTTTGGGCTTCTCCCTGGGCTTTCAACAAAACTCTTCCAGGTTCTCAAAAACACCTCGGTGTTAATGGTTGCTTTTGCTTTTCCAATTTCTTGCCAACTTCCATCAATACAGGATTTAGCCGTTCGACTGCGATTTTTAAAAAACATCGCTTGTACTCTCGCGTATTTATGCCTTCTCAGCTTTCGCGCTTTAAGGCCCGCTGTCACACGACTGCTCTTTCTAGGAGCTACCTTCTCCTTCGGTAATTTTTCATACCAAGCATTCCACTCCTTTTCGATGAATGCATTCAATTCGATCTCACTCAATTCCTCGAAATTGGACTGTGGATCGATAAATAGAAGGGACTTATCGATATCTGATGGCTTCAGAAGTTCTGACGCAGAGGGTGTATCTAAATCCTCGTCTTCCTCCTCTTCTTCCACAACATTTGCCATTTCTTTTGCCAGCTGGAGAAATTCTGGCTGGCGTCTCAAGCCGTTGAAGCTATCGACGGTTCTTCCAGGGAAAGCCTTCGCCAGTCGACGATTTTTTTTGATAGCAGTTAAATTACTCTCCATGATATTCAGTTCCCTGACCACCAACGCCATTTCCTCCACCATGTCCAGTGCGCATTTGAACGAACAGTGGATGGTTCCTTACTCTTGCAATGTTCTTCAGGGTGGGCGCGCTTCATATGCTGCTCCATCCCTATCTTGCCCTTGAAAGGACCCCTTCCTCACACACAACACACATTTGATCCGCTGCTACTTGGGTGCTCTTGAGTGTCACTTGTAGCCGCAGAGGCGGATACATTTCTACCTTGATTTGCAGGAGCTTTTAGATGGACTACTGCAGGAGTTGAATGCTGCTGACCCAGGTTACCCACAGACTCCGCATCCTCACGGAATTGCAGTGCAGTTTAGTAGATATAGCCGAAGCTATATTTTCTGACTCTCGCCGAGATGAGATCGATGATTACCGCATATTATGCACCCTCGTACGAGCGCCTGCGAACGACTCAATCCTAACACGGGGAGGCACTGCTTAGCACGGGAACGCATCAATCCTAACACGCGGAGGCACTGCTTAAGAGAGTCAAATGTACTGGAGAGTACTGGAAACTGCTCCATAAAACAGTTCCAGTTTTGGGTGTGAATATTTTAATGTGGTATGCTAGCCCTTATGGGATATCAGTTTATCGAGTGTCTGGCAACCCTTAAGAGATTCAATTAAATATTGCTCTCTCCATCAGTCTGTATAATTTGAGAGTCATAATTACAGATAAGAGAGTCATACGTATGTTGTTTGTCAGAAAGACTTCAATTACGACAACCTGGTATTTCCAAAATCCGCGTTTACTTGAACAAATCAACATAAATATGTACAAAATATACTACAGTGTATCATTATTAATTCATCGCCTAATTCAAAAATAACAGCTCCGAAATCAATTTAGGTCCATCAGAGTTTTGTATACTACATATTACTCTCATAATTACAGATAAGAGAGTCATACTTATTTTTTTTTGCAAAACTTGAACTCAGATGATATACCAAATAACATACAAAATTTTACATAGAAAAAGTTTAAGGATTCGCATACATTGGAAGGGGTATGCTAGCCCAGATGAGAGTTCAGTTTTGCGAGTTTCTGAGACGTAGATCTTTTTGGTTCTCTACGTCATCGCCATCGGTGAGATTCGACCATTCTTGTGATTCCGCTTCTTCTCCATTGGTGCCAAGTGCTGGAGCTTCTCTCTAGGGTCTTGACTATCAGAAGTTGGAGGTCCCAACTTCTTAGTCCCAGCTCTCTCAGGAGGCAGCTTGTCTTGGGGGCCAGCTGCCTCCTGAGGGAGGAATAACAGCTCAGAAATCAATTTAGGTCCATCAGAGTTTTGTATACTACATATTACTACTATAATTACAGATAAGAGAGTCATACATATTTTTTTTGCAAAACTTGAATTCAGATGATATACCAAATAACATACAAATATTACAATAATGTACATCAAGATACATCAAAGAAACAAGTTTAAGGATTCGCATACGTTGGAAGGGGTATGCTAGCCCCGTTGAGAGTTCAGTTTTACGAGTTTCTGAGACGTAGATCCTTTTGGTTCTCTACGTCATCGTCATCGGTGAGATTCGACCATTCTGTGATTCCGCTTCTTCTCCATTGGTGCCAAGTGCTGGAGCTTCTCTCTAGGGTCTTGACTATCAGAAGTTGGAGGTCCCAACTTCTTAGTCCCAGCTCTCTCAGGAGGCAGCTTGTCTTGGGGGCCAGCTGCCTCCTGAGAGAGGAATAACAGCTCAGAAATCAATTTAGGTCCATCAGAGTTTTGTATACTACATTTTACTATCATATTTTGAAATAAGAGAGTCATACTTATGTTTTTTTGCAAAACTTGAATTCAGATGATATACCAAATAACATACAAATATTACAATAATGTACATCAAGATACATCAAAGAAACAAGTTTATGGATTCGCATACGTTGGAAGGGGTGTGCTAGCCCAGTTGAGAGTTCAGTTTTACGAGTTTCTGAGACGTAGATCTTTTTGGTTCTCTACGTCATCGCCATCGGTGAGATTCGACCATTCTTGTGATTCCGCTTCTTCTCCATTGGTGCCAAGTGCTGGAGCTTCTCTCTAGGGTCTTGACTATCAGAAGTTGGAGGTCCCAACTTCTTAGTCCCAGCTCTCTCAGGAGGCAGCTTGTCTTGGGGGCCAGCTGCCTCCTGAGAGAGGAATAACAGCTCAGAAATCAATTTAGGTCCATCAGAGTTTTGTATACTACATATTACTATCGTAATTTGAGATAAGAGAGTCATACTTATTTTTTTTGCAAAACTTGAATTCAGATGATATACCAAATAACATACAAATATTACAATAATGTACATCCAGATACATCAAAGAAACAAGTTTAAGGATTCGCATACGTTGGAAGGGGTATGCTAGCCCAGTTGAGAGTTCAGTTTTACGAGTTTCTGAGACGGAGATCCTTTTGGTTCTCTACGTCATCGTCATCGGTGAGATTCGACCATTCTGTGATCCCGCTTCTTCTCCATTGGTGCCAAGTGCTGGAGCTTCCCTCTAGGGTCCTGACTTATCAGAAGTTGGTGGTCCCGACTTCTTAGTCCCAGCTCTCTCAGGAGGCAGCTTGTCTTGGGGCCAGCTGCCTCCTGAGAGAGGAATAACAGCTCGGAAATCAATTTAGGTCCATCAGAGTTTTGTATACTACATTTTACTATCATATTTTGAAATAAGAGAGTCATACTTATTTTTTTTGCAAAACTTGACTTCAGATGATATACCAAATAACATACAAATATTACAATAATGTACATCAAGATACATCAAAGAAACAAGTTTATGGATTCGCATACATTGGAAGGGGTATGCTAGCCCAGTTGAGAGTTCAGTTTTACGAGTTTCTGAGACGTAGATCTTTTTGGTTCTCTACGTCATCGCCATCGGTGAGATTCGACCATTCTTGTGATTCCGCTTCTTCTCCATTGGTGCCAAGTGCTGGAGCTTCTCTCTAGGGTCTTGACTATCAGAAGTTGGAGGTCCCAACTTCTTAGTCCCAGCTCTCTCAGGAGGCAGCTTGTCTTGGGGCCAGCTGCCTCCTGAGAGAGGAATAACAGCTCGGAAATCAATTTAAGTCCATCAGAGTTTTGTATACTACATTTAACTGTCATATTTTGAAATAAGAGAGTCATACTTATTTTTTTTTGCAGAACTTGACTTCAGATGATATACCAAATAACATACAAATATTACAATAATGTACATCCAGATACATCAAAGAAACAAGTTTAAGGATTCGCATACGTTGGAAGGGGTATGCTAGCCCAGTTGAG
This sequence comes from Symsagittifera roscoffensis, assembly GCF_963678635.1. Taxonomy (NCBI): domain Eukaryota; kingdom Metazoa; phylum Xenacoelomorpha; order Acoela; family Convolutidae; genus Symsagittifera; species Symsagittifera roscoffensis. The sequence continues at coordinate 53,279,314 of NC_087067.1, read as the reverse complement.
AGTTCAGTTTTACGAGTTTCTGAGACGGAGATCCTTTTGATTCTCTACGTCATCGTCATCGGTGAGATTCGACCATTCTGTGATTCCGCTTCTTCTCCATTGGTGCCAAGTGCTGGAGCTTCCCTCTAGGGTCCTGACTTATCAGAAGTTGGTGGTCCCAACTTCTTAGTCCCAGCTCTCTCAGGAGGCAGCTTGTCTTGGGGCCAGCTGCCTCCTGAGAGAGGAATAACAGCTCGGAAATCATTTTAGGTCCATCAGAGTTTTGTATACTACATTTTACTATCATATTTTGAAATAAGAGAGTCATACTTATTTTTTTTTGCAAAACTTGACATCAGATGATATACCAAATAACATACAAATATTACAATAATGTACATCAAGATACATCAAAGAAACAAGTTTATGGATTCGCATACATTGGAAGGGGTATGCTAGCCCAGTTGAGAGTTCAGTTTTACGAGTTTCTGAGACGTAGATCTTTTTGGTTCTCTACGTCATCGCCATCGGTGAGATTCGACCATTCTTGTGATTCCGCTTCTTCTCCATTGGTGCCAAGTGCTGGAGCTTCTCTCTAGGGTCTTGACTATCAGAAGTTGGAGGTCCCAACTTCTTAGTCCCAGCTCTCTCAGGAGGCAGCTTGTCTTGGGGGCCAGCTGCCTCCTGAGAGAGGAATAACAGCTCAGAAATCAATTTAGGTCCATCAGAGTTTTGTATACTACATATTACTATCATAATTTGAGATAAGAGAGTCATACTTATTTTTTTTTTGCAAAACTTGAATTCAGATGATATACCAAATAACATACAAATATTACAATAATGTACATCAAGATACTTCAAAGAAACAAGTTTCAGGATTCGCATACGTTGGAAGGGGTATGCTAGCCCAGTTGAGAGTTCAGTTTTACGAGTTTCTGAGACGTAGATCTTTTTGGTTCTCTACGTCATCGCCATCGGTGAGATTCGACCATTCTTGTGATTCCGCTTCTTCTCCATTGGTGCCAAGTGCTGGAGCTTCTCTCTAGGGTCTTGACTATCAGAAGTTGGAGGTCCCAACTTCTTAGTCCCAGCTCTCTCAGGAGGCAGCTTGTCTTGGGGGCCAGCTGCCTCCTGAGAGAGGAATAACAGCTCAGAAATCAATTTAGGTCCATCAGAGTTTTGTATACTACATATTAGTATCATAATTTGAGATAAGAGAGTCATACTTATTTTTTTTTTGCAAAACTTGAATTCAGATGATATACCAAATAACATACAAATATTACAATAATGTACATCAAGATACATCAATGAAACAAGTTTAAGGATTCGCATACGTTGGAAGGGGTATGCTAGCCCAGTTGAGAGTTCAGTTTTACGAGTTTCTGAGACGTAGATCCTTTTGGTTCTCTACGTCATCGTCATCGGTGAGATTCGACCATTCTGTGAATCCGCTTCTTCTCCAATGGTGCCAAGTCCTGGAGCTTCCCTCTAGGGTCCTGGCTATCAGAAGTTAGAGGTCCCAACTTCTTAGTCCCAGCTCTCTCAGGAGGCAGCTTGTCTTGGGGCCCAGCTGCCTCCTGAGAGAGGAATAACAGCTCAGAAATCAATTTAGGTCCATCAGAGTTTTGTATACTACATATTACTATCATAATTTGAGATAAGAGAGTCATACTTATTTTTTTTTGCAAAACTTGAATTCAGATGATATACCAAATAACATACAAATATTACAATAATGTACATCAAGATACATCGAAGAAACAAGTTTAAGGATTCGCATACGTTGGAAGGGGTATGCTAGCCCAGTTGAGAGTTCAGTTTTACGAGTTTCTGAGACGTAGATCTTTTTGGTTCTCTACGTCATCGTCATCGGTGAGATTCGACCATTCTTTGATTCCGCTTCTTCTCCATTGGTGCCAAGTGCTGGAGATTCTCTCTGGGGTCTTGACTATTGATTCCGCTTCTTCTCCATTCGTGCCAAGTGCTGGAGCTTCCCTGTAGGGTCCTGACTATCAGAAGTTGGTGGTCCCAACTTCTTAGTCCCAGCTCTCTCAGGAGGCAGCGTGTCTTGGGGGCCAGCTGCCTCCTGAGAGAGGAATAACAGCTCAGAAATCAATTTAGGTCCATCAGAGTTTTGTATACTACATATTACTATCATAATTTGAGATAAGAGAGTCATACTTATTTTTTTTTGCAAAACTTGAATTCAGATGATATACCAAATAACATACAAATATTACAATAATGTACATCAAGATACATCAAAGAAACAAGTTTAAGGATTCGCATACGTTGGAAGGGGTATGCTAGCCCAGTTGAGAGTTCAGTTTTACGAGTTTCTGAGACGTAGATCTTTTTGGTTCTCTACGTCATCGCCATCGGTGAGATTCGACCATTCTTGTGATTCCGCTTCTTCTCCATTGGTGCCAAGTGCTGGAGCTTCTCTCTAGGGTCTTGACTATCAGAAGTTGGAGGTCCCAACTTCTTAGTCCCAGCTCTCTCAGGAGGCAGCTTGTCTTGGGGGCCAGCTGCCTCCTGAGAGAGGAATAACAGCTCAGAAATCAATTTAGGTCCATCAGAGTTTTGTATACTACATATTAGTATCATAATTTGAGATAAGAGAGTCATACTTATTTTTTTTGCAAAACTTGAATTCAGATGATATACCAAATAACATACAAATATTACAATAATGTACATCAAGATACATCAAAGAAACAAGTTTAAGGATTCGCATACGTTGGAAGGGGTATGCTAGCCCAGTTGAGAGTTCAGTTTTACGAGTTTCTGAGACGTAGATCCTTTTGGTTCTCTACGTCATCGTCATCGGTGAGATTCGACCATTCTGTGAATCCGCTTCTTCTCCAATGGTGCCAAGTCCTGGAGCTTCCCTCTAGGGTCCTGGCTATCAGAAGTTAGAGGTCCCAACTTCTTAGTCCCAGCTCTCTCAGGAGGCAGCTTGTCTTGGGGGCCAGCTGCCTCCTGAGAGAGGAATAACAGCTCAGAAATCAATTTAGGTCCATCAGAGTTTTGTATACTACATATTACTATCATAATATGAGATAAGAGAGTCATACTTATTTTTTTTTGCAAAACTTGAATTCAGATGATATACCAAATAACATACAAATATTACAATAATGTACATCAAGATACATCAAAGAAACAAGTTTAAGGATTCGCATACGTTGGAAGGGGTATGCTAGCCCAGTTGAGAGTTCAGTTTTACGAGTTTCTGAGACGTAGATCTTTTTGGTTCTCTACGTCATCGTCATCGGTGAGATTCGACCATTCTTTGATTCCGCTTCTTCTCCATTGGTGCCAAGTGTTGGAGATTCTCTCTAGGGTCTTGACTATTGATTCCGCTTCTTCTCCATTGGTGCCAAGTGCTGGAGCTTTCCTGTAGGGTCCTGACTATCAGAAGTTGGTGGTCCCAACTTCTTAGTCCCAGCTCTCTCAGGAGGCAGCTTGTCTTAGGGCCAGCTGCCTCCTGAGAGAGGAATAACAGCTCGGAAATCAATTTAGGTCTATCAGAGTTTTGTATACTACATATTACTATCATAATTTCAGATAAGAGAGTCATACTTATTTTTTTTTGCAAAACTTGAATTCAGATGATATACCAATTAACATACAAATATTACAATAATGTACATCAAGATACATCAAAGAAACAAGTTTAAGGATTCGCATACGTTGGAAGGGGTATGCTAGCCCAGTTGAGAGTTCAGTTTTACGAGTTTCTGATACGTAGATCTTTTTGGTTCTCTACGTCATCGTCATCGGTGAGATTCGACCATTCTGTGATTCCGCTTCTTCTCCATTGGTGCCAAGTGCTGGAGCTTCTCTCTAGGGTCTTGACTATTGATTCCGCTTCTTCTCCATTGGTGCCAAGTGCTGGAGCTTCCCTGTAGGGTCCTGACTATCAGAAGTTGGTGGTCCCAACTTCTTAGTCCCAGCTCTCTCAGGAGGCAGCTTGTCTTGGGGCCAGCTGCCTCCTGAGAGAGGAATAACAGCTCGGAAATCAATTTAGGTCCATCAGAGTTTTGTATACTACATATTACTATCATAATTTCAGATAAGAGAGTCATACCTATTTTTTTTTGCAAAACTTGAATTCAGATGATATACCAAATAACATACAAATATTACAATAATGTACATCAAGATACATCAAAGAAACAAGTTTAAGGATTCGCATACGTTGGAAGGGGTATGCTAGCCCAGTTGAGAGTTCAGTTTTACGAGTTTCTGAGACGTAGATCTTTTTGGTTCTCTACGTCATCGTCATCGGTGAGATTCGACCATTCTTTGATTCCGCTTCTTCTCCATTGGTGCCAAGTGCTGGAGATTCTCTCTGGGGTCTTGACTATTGATTCCGCTTCTTCTCCATTCGTGCCAAGTGCTGGAGCTTCCCTGTAGGGTCCTGACTATCAGAAGTTGGTGGTCCCAACTTCTTAGTCCCAGCTCTCTCAGGAGGCAGCGTGTCTTGGGGGCCAGCTGCCTCCTGAGAGAGGAATAACAGCTCAGAAATCAATTTAGGTCCATCAGAGTTTTGTATACTACATATTACTATCATAATTTGAGATAAGAGAGTCATACTTATTTTTTTTTGCAAAACTTGAATTCAGATGATATACCAAATAACATACAAATATTACAATAATGTACATCAAGATACATCAAAGAAACAAGTTTAAGGATTCGCATACGTTGGAAGGGGTATGCTAGCCCAGTTGAGAGTTCAGTTTTACGAGTTTCTGAGACGTAGATCTTTTTGGTTCTCTACGTCATCGCCATCGGTGAGATTCGACCATTCTTGTGATTCCGCTTCTTCTCCATTGGTGCCAAGTGCTGGAGCTTCTCTCTAGGGTCTTGACTATCAGAAGTTGGAGGTCCCAACTTCTTAGTCCCAGCTCTCTCAGGAGGCAGCTTGTCTTGGGGGCCAGCTGCCTCCTGAGAGAGGAATAACAGCTCAGAAATCAATTTAGGTCCATCAGAGTTTTGTATACTACATATTAGTATCATAATTTGAGATAAGAGAGTCATACTTATTTTTTTTGCAAAACTTGAATTCAGATGATATACCAAATAACATACAAATATTACAATAATGTACATCAAGATACATCAAAGAAACAAGTTTAAGGATTCGCATACGTTGGAAGGGGTATGCTAGCCCAGTTGAGAGTTCAGTTTTACGAGTTTCTGAGACGTAGATCCTTTTGGTTCTCTACGTCATCGTCATCGGTGAGATTCGACCATTCTGTGAATCCGCTTCTTCTCCAATGGTGCCAAGTCCTGGAGCTTCCCTCTAGGGTCCTGGCTATCAGAAGTTAGAGGTCCCAACTTCTTAGTCCCAGCTCTCTCAGGAGGCAGCTTGTCTTGGGGGCCAGCTGCCTCCTGAGAGAGGAATAACAGCTCAGAAATCAATTTAGGTCCATCAGAGTTTTGTATACTACATATTACTATCATAATATGAGATAAGAGAGTCATACTTATTTTTTTTTGCAAAACTTGAATTCAGATGATATACCAAATAACATACAAATATTACAATAATGTACATCAAGATACATCAAAGAAACAAGTTTAAGGATTCGCATACGTTGGAAGGGGTATGCTAGCCCAGTTGAGAGTTCAGTTTTACGAGTTTCTGAGACGTAGATCTTTTTGGTTCTCTACGTCATCGTCATCGGTGAGATTCGACCATTATTTGATTCCGCTTCTTCTCCATTGGTGCCAAGTGTTGGAGATTCTCTCTAGGGTCTTGACTATTGATTCCGCTTCTTCTCCATTGGTGCCAAGTGCTGGAGCTTTCCTGTAGGGTCCTGACTATCAGAAGTTGGTGGTCCCAACTTCTTAGTGCCAGCTGCCTCCTGAGAGAGGAATAACAGCTCGGAAATCAATTTAGGTCTATCAGAGTTTTGTATACTACATATTACTATCATAATTTCAGATAAGAGAGTCATACTTATTTTTTTTTGCAAAACTTGAATTCAGATGATATACCAATTAACATACAAATATTACAATAATGTACATCAAGATACATCAAAGAAACAAGTTTAAGGATTCGCATACGTTGGAAGGGGTATGCTAGCCCAGTTGAGAGTTCAGTTTTACGAGTTTCTGATACGTAGATCTTTTTGGTTCTCTACGTCATCGTCATCGGTGAGATTCGACCATTCTGTGATTCCGCTTCTTCTCCATTGGTGCCAAGTGCTGGAGCTTCTCTCTAGGGTCTTGACTATTGATTCCGCTTCTTCTCCATTGGTGCCAAGTGCTGGAGCTTCCCTGTAGGGTCCTGACTATCAGAAGTTGGTGGTCCCAACTTCTTAGTCCCAGCTCTCTCAGGAGGCAGCTTGTCTTGGGGCCAGCTGCCTCCTGAGAGAGGAATAACAGCTCGGAAATCAATTTAGGTCCATCAGAGTTTTGTATACTACATATTACTATCATAATTTCAGATAAGAGAGTCATACCTATTTTTTTGTGCAAAACTTGAATTCAGATGATATACCAAATAACATACAAATATTACAATAATGTACATCAAGATACATCAAAGAAACAAGTTTAAGGATTCGCATACGTTGGAAGGGGTATGCTAGCCCAGTTGAGAGTTCAGTTTTACGAGTTTCTGAGACGTAGATCTTTTTGGTTCTCTTCGTCATCGGTGAGATTCGACCATTCTGTGATTCCGCTTCTTCTCCATTGGTGCCAAGAGCTGGAGCTTCTCTCTAGGGTCTTGACTTTTGATTCCGCTTCTTCTCCATTGGTGCCAAGTGCTGGAGCTTCCCTGTAGGGTGCTGACTATCAGAAGTTGGTGGTCCCAACTTCTTAGTCCCAGCTCTCTCAGGAGGCAGCTTGTCTTGGGGCCAGCTGCCTCCTGAGAGAGGAATAACAGCTCGGAAATCAATTTAGGTCCATCAGAGTTTTGTATACTACATATTAGTATCATAATTTCAGATAAGAGAGTCATACTCATTTTTTTGCAAAACTTGAATTCAGATGATATACCAAATAACATACAAATATTACAATAATGTACATCAAGATACATCAAAGAAACAAGTTTAAGGATTCGCATACGTTGGAAGGGGTATGCTAGCCCAGTTGAGAGTTCAGTTTTACGAGTTTCTGAGACGTAGATCTTTTTGGTTCTCTACTTCATCGTCATCAGTGAGATTCGACCATTCTGTGATTCCGCTTCTTCTCCATTGGTGCCAAGTGCTGGAGCTTCTCTCTAGGGTCTTGACTATCAGAAGTTGGAGGTCCCAACTTCTTAGTCCCAGCTCTCTCAGGAGGCAGCTTGTCTTGGGGGCCAGCTGCCTCCTGAGAGAGGAATAACAGCTCGGAAATCAATTTAGGTCAATCAGAGTTTTCTATACTACATATTACTCTCATAATTACAGATAAGAGAGTCATACTTATTTTTGTTTTTGCAAAACTTGATTTCAGATGATATACCAAATAACATACAAAATTCCACAATAATGTACATCAAGATACATCAAAGAAACAAGTTTAAGGATTCGCATTGGAAGGGGTATGCTAGCCCAGTTGAGAGTTCAGTTTTACGAGTTTCTGAGACGTAGATCGGTTTGGTTCTCTACGTCATCGTCATCGGTGAGATTCGACCATTCTGTGATTCAGCTTCTTCTCCATTGGTGCCAAGTGCTGGAGCTTCCCTCTAGGGTCCTGACTATCAGAAGTTGGTGGTCCCAACTTCTTAGTCCCAGCTCTCTCAGGAGGCAGCTTGTCTTGGGGCCAGCTGCCTCCTGAGAGAGGAATAACAGCTCTGAAATCAATTTAGGTCCATCAGAGTTTTGTATACTACATATTACTATCATAATTACAGATAAGAGAGTCATACTTATTTTTTTTTGCAAAACTTGAATTCAGATGATATACCAAATAACATAAAAAATATTACAATAATGTACATCAAGATACATCAAAGAAACAAGTTTAAGTATTCGCATACGTTGGAACGGGTATGCTAGCCCAGTTGAGAGTTCAGTTTTACGAGTTTCTGAGACGTAGATCTTTTGGGTTCTCTACGTCATCGTCATCAGTGAGATTCGACCATTCTGTGATTCCGCTTCTTCTCCATTGGTGCCAAGTGCTGGAGCTTCTCTCTAGGGTCTTGACTATCAGAAGTTGGAGGTCCCAACTTCTTAGTCCCAGCTCTCTCAGGAGGCAGCTTGTCTTGGGGGCCAGCTGCCTCCTGAGAGAGGAATAACAGCTCGGAAATCAATTTAGGTCAATCAGAGTTTTCTATACTACATATTACTCTCATAATTACAGATAAGAGAGTCATACTTATTTTTGTTTTTGCAAAACTTGATTTCAGATGATATACCAAATAACATACAAAATTCCACAATAATGTACATCAAGATACATCAAAGAAACAAGTTTAAGGATTCGCATTGGAAGGGGTATGCTAGCCCAGTTGAGAGTTCAGTTTTACGAGTTTCTGAGACGTAGATCGGTTTGGTTCTCTACGTCATCGTCATCGGTGAGATTCGACCATTCTGTGATTCAGCTTCTTCTCCATTGGTGTCAAGTGCTGGAGCTTCCCTCTAGGGTCCTGACTATCAGAAGTTGGTGGTCCCAACTTCTTAGTCCCAGCTCTCTCAGGAGGCAGCTTGTCTTGGGGCCAGCTGCCTCCTGAGAGAGGAATAACAGCTCTGAAATCAATTTAGGTCCATCAGAGTTTTGTATACTACATATTACTATCATAATTACAGATAAGAGAGTCATACTTATTTTTTTTTGCAAAACTTGAATTCAGATGATATACCAAATAACATAAAAAATATTACAATAATGTACATCAAGATACATCAAAGAAACAAGTTTAAGTATTCGCATACGTTGGAACGGGTATGCTAGCCCAGTTGAGAGTTCAGTTTTACGAGTTTCTGAGACGTAGATCCTTTTGGTTCTCTAGGTCATCTTCATCGGTGAGATTCGACCATTCTGTGAATCCGCTTCTTCTCCATTGGTGCTAAGTCCTGGAGCTTCCCTCTAGGGTCCTGGCTATCAGAAGTTGGAGGTCCCAACTTCTTAGTCCCAGCTCTCTCAGTAGGCAGCTTGTCTTGGGGGCCAGCGCACCTCTCCAGTTTAGCATAATTGCACCATATGTCACTGAGTCCACATCAGTCCTTTCCTTTATGTCCTCAGTGACCTCTGGCAGCTCATACTTTTGGACTTTGTCCTGGAACTGGGCATCTAGGTCTGCGTTGTCACTACAGACAAGTCCATCCAGATCCCAGGCCTTCCCTTCTTTCCAGATTGCCAGATCAGGTTTCTTCATGCCAGCCCGCGTCTTGATAATGGGCTCCTTCAGAGAGCTGAATCCTTTCCTCTTCAGTAGAGTCTCAGTGAGGTCGACCACCTTGTCGTGGCGTTTGATTCTGACCCCCCAGCTTCTAGGGCACACCTGGAGTATGTGGCCTAACGTCTCCCTTCTTCCACAGGCCTCACAGGATGCGTCCTGTCCACTGTGCCATCTCTGGATTCGCCCCTTGGTTGACATAAGGTTTCCTCTGATTTTCGTCACATCAATGGATGTCGAGCCAGTCATCAAGAGTGTTCCATTCGTCAGGACTGAGTGGCCCGCACACTTCCTTGTGTTACTGAGCCCCTTTCCATCTTGGGTAGCATGGAGGGCGTCTGCCTGGAGGGTTATTGCTTCCATCTTGTTGCTCAGGGTAACCCCTCCAATAGCCGGACGTGCTCTCTCCATCTCCCTCAACACTGTCTTGAAATGCCATGTCATCGTCATTGCCAGGACAACTGGGTCATCGGAACTCATCGGTCTAGTGATCCTGGCCTCTCTGAGCATCGGGATGGTAACTCGGAGCTGTGGAACTCCAAGTCCACCATCGTCTTCACCGGCATGGAACATCAGCTTTGGTGCGTCTTTGGGCCACCTCAGAAGGTATCACACTGTTCGTCTGATGATCCGGTCCAGTCCCTGAAGAGTACTCTTTATCGTCCTCGTGAGTACCAGTTGATGGTAAAGTCCCGGGATCACGAATGTCTTCAGGACCCACAGCCTCTGTTGGGGCCTGAGAGGGGCTCTCTTCAGGCTCTCTAGCTTCTTCTTTGTCCTCTGAATGCAAGTTAGGCGTGTACCCCGAGTCCCTGTCTCGACCCCCAAGTACTTGTACCAGCTCGTGGCCGACATCGCTGGCAGAGAACCAGATTGGCAGGTGAACTGCGTATTGGCATTCACTACAATCTGTCTGTCTCTGGGTACAGTGTCCATGTCAACAGTGGCGCACTTCTTGGTGTTGAGATGCAGACCCCGTCCTGATAGTCCCTCCTGAAGTCTCGTAATCAGGTCCTAGAGTGCACATCTTGTTTCCGCCACTAGCACCACATCATCTGTCTAGGCCAGGTGGTTGATCCGTGTCGTTCCCATCAGCACCCCTGATGTGCCTGGAAGGGTCTTCAGCACCCTGTTCACCACTAGGTTGAACAGGAGAGGAGATAGTGGGTCTCCTTGCCGGACTCCTCTCTTGGGCTTCACCACACGGGAAGTTCCATTGACTTCTAGTCTTGTCCCCTGTCTGTGATAGCCTCTCATGACGTATCTGAGGACTTTGGGGTCCATGCCTGCATCAAGGGCTGCCTCTGCTATCGCCTTGTGGGACACACTGTCAAAGGCCTTCTTCACGTCTATGAAAGCTAGCTTAAGTCCCTGTCTTTGTCTTTTGGCTTCTGTGTACATCGTTTGCAGAAGTACAGAGTTGATGGCAGTTCCGTCTTCTTTCTTGAATCCCCTCTGTCTGATGTTGTTTAAGTCACTGCATCTTTCTGCTAGACATTTGTGAAACAATCTTGTGATGATGCTCGCAATGGTAATTGGCCTGTGCTCCATTGGGTCCTAAGTGCCCTCTTCTTCGGGAACAAACACTGTCCTCCCTTCTAACAAAGCTTCTGGGAGAGACTCTGCCTTCAAGTAGAGGTTGAAGTGAGTGACCAGCGTCTTGGGGTTAAGCTCCCTCATGGTCTTTCTGGGAATCCTGTCTTGCCCTGCTACTGTATCACTCAGCTGACTGAGCTGTGTCAGCACTTCTTCCTCTGAGATAGGAGATATCCATCCTTTCCCACTGATGGAGTCTATGTCCACTGTGTCCCCCTCCGTCTCTACCAGGGCTTGCCGAGCGTCTAAGAACCCTGTCGTGTCCTTGATTCCAGCGTCACACCCAATTGTTTCCCAGGAGCCATCTATTGCTGCTCTAGCTGCTCGTGCTCTGTCTTTCTTGAACAGTGTCTGCATCCTCGCGTACTGGTGGCGTCTGAGGGCTTTCTTCGTCTTTGGAGGGGCAGGTATTTTCCTTGGCTTCCTGGAGGGTGGCTTGTCTTCCTTGGGCAGGGTACTAAGCCATTGCTTCCCTTCTTGCTCGACAAACTGACGGATACTCTCTGAGGTCATCCTTTGGAGCTCAACGTGGGGTTCTTTCGCCAGTAGTCTCGATTTATTCCCTGCCATCAGGTGGTCGCCATCTCCCTCATCTAGAACGATTGTCTCGGTCTCGTCTGATCGTTCCAGCAGTTGCTTGAACTTTGGGTTCTTCCTCAGGCCCTTGAAGGATTCGACAGTCCTGTGAGGGAAGAGCTTGGCCAGCTCTACGTTCACCTCTCTCTGTGAGCCGCCTTGTACTGTAGGGAGTACCTTGGCGACTAGTGCTATTTCCTCCTGGGACCATCTGAGATTGGTTCTTGCCACTCTGCTGGTCTGGGCTGCGTGGTGTTCGTCAGGGTGTGTCAACCTCATGTGTTGTGTGAGTCCTGAAGGACCTTTGTAAGGTCCTCCCCCACAAATCTCGCAACACCAGTTCGGGGCTGTCACGTGGCAACTAACGGGCTGTGAACTGGTCACCTCCCTGCCCGTGTGTGCCCCTGCCTCTGAGGTTGATTCCTTGTGAGCCCTTGTCTTGTGCTGCTTCAGGCCTGTGATTCCGCTTCTTCTCCATTGGTGCCAAGTGCTGGAGCTTCCCTCTAGGGTCCTGACTATCAGAAGTTGGTGGTCCCAACTTCTTAGTCCCAGCTCTCTCAGGAGGCAGCTTGTCTTGGGGCCAGCTGCCTCCTGAGAGAGGAATAACAGCTCGGAAATCATATTAGGTCCATCAGAGTTTTGTATACTACAAATAACTATCATAATTACAGATAAGAGAGTCATACTTATTTTTTTTTCGCAAAACTTGAATTCAGATAATATACCAAATAACATAAAAAATATTACAATAATGTACATCAAGATACATCAAAGAAACAAGTTTAAGGATTCGCATACGTTGGAAGGGGTATGCTAGCCCATTTGAGAGTTCAGTTTTACGAGTTGACGTAGATCCTTTTGGTTCTCTACGTCATCGTCATCGGTGAGATTCGACCATTCTGTAAATCCGCTTCTTCTCCAATGGTACCAAGTCCTGGAGCTTCCCTCTAGGGTCCTGGCTATCAGAAGTTAGAGGTCCCAACTTCTTAGTCCCAGCTCTCTCAGGAGGCAGCTTGTCTTGGGGCCAGCTGCCTGCTGAGAGAGGAATAACAGCTCGGAAATCAATTTAGGTCCATCAGAGTTTTGTATACTACATATTACTATCATAATAACAGATAAGAGAGTCATACTTTTTTTTTGCAAAACTTGAATTCAGATGATATACCAAATAACATAAAAAATATTACAATAATGTACATCAAGATACATCAAAGAAAAAAGTTTAAGGATTCGCATACGTTGGAACGGGTATGCTAGCCCAGTTGAGAGTTCAGTTTTACGAGTTTCTGAGACGTAGATCCTTTTGGTTCTCTAGGTCATCTTCATCGGTGAGATTCGACCATTCTGTGAATCCGCTTCTTCTCCATTGGTGCTAAGTCCTGGAGCTTCCCTCTAGGGTCCTGGCTATCAGAAGTTGGAGGTCCCAACTTCTTAGTCCCAGCTCTCTCAGTAGGCAGCTTGTCTTGGGGGCCAGCGCACCTCTCCAGTTTAGCATAATTGCACCATATGTCACTGAGTCCACATCAGTCCTTTCCTTTATGTCCTCAGTGACCTCTGGCAGCTCATACTTTTGGACTTTGTCCTGGAACTGGGCATCTAGGTCTGCGTTGTCACTACAGACAAGTCCATCCAGAACCCAGGCCTTCCCTTCTTTCCAGATTGCCAGATCAGGTTTCTTCATGCCAGCCCGCGTCTTGATAATGGGCTCCTTCAGAGAGCTGAATCCTTTCCTCTTCAGTAGAGTCTCAGTGAGGTCGACCACCTTGTGGCGTTTGATTCTGACCCCCCAGCTTCTAGGGCACACCTGGAGTATGTGGCCTAACGTCTCCCTTCTTCCACAGGCCTCACAGGATGCGTCCTGTCCACTGTGCCATCTCTGGATTCGCCCCTTGGTTGACATAAGGTTTCCTCTGATTTTCGTCACTTCAATGGATGTCGAGCCAGTCATCAAGAGTGTTCCATTCGTCAGGACTGAGTGGCCCGCACACTTCCTTGTGTTACTGAGCCCCTTTCCATCTTGGGTAGCATGGAGGGCGTCTGCCTGGAGGGTTATTGCTTCCATCTTGTTGCTCGGGGTAACCCCTCCAATAGCCGGACGTGCTCTCTCCATCTCCCTCAACACTGTCTTGAAATGCCATGTCATCGTCATTGCCAGGACAACTGGGTCATCGGAACTCATCGGTCTAGTGATCCTGGCCTCTCTGAGCATCGGGATGGTAACTCGGAGCTGTAGAACTCCAAGTCTACCATCGTCTTCACCGGCATGGAACATCAGCTTTGGTGCGTCTTTGGGCCACCTCAGAAGGGATCACACTGTTCGTCTGATGATCCGGTCCAGTCCCTGAAGAGTACTCTTTATCGTCCTCGTGAGTACCAGTTGATGGTAAAGTCCCGGGATCACGAATGTCTTCAGGACCCACAGCCTCTGTTGGGGCCTGAGAGGGGCTCTCTTCAGGCTCTCTAGCTTCTTCTCCGTCCTCTGAAGGCAAGTTAGGCGTGTACCCCGAGTCCCTGTCTCGACCCCCAAGTACTTGTACCAGCTCGTGGCCGACATCGCTGGCAGAGAACCAGATTGGCAGGTGAACTGCGTATTGGCGTTCACTACAATCTGTCTGTCTCTGGGTACAGTGTCCATGTCAACAGTGGCGCACTTCTTGGTGTTGAGATGTAGACCCCGTCCTGATAGTCCCTCCTGAAGTCTCGTAATCAGGTCCTAGAGTCCACATCTTGTTTCCGCCACTAGCACCACATCATCTGTCTAGGCCAGGTGGTTGATCCGTGTCGTTCCCATCAGCACCCCTGATGTGTCTGGAAGGGTCTTCAGCACCCTGTTCACCACTAGGTTGAACAGGAGAGGAGATAGTGGGTCTCCTTGCCGGACTCCTCTCTTGGGCTTCACCACACGGGAAGTTCCATTGACTTCTTGTCTTGTCCCCTGTCTGTGATAGCCTCTCATGACGTATCTGAGGACTTTGGGGTCCATGCCTGCATCAAGGGCTGCCTCTGCTATCGCCTTGTGGGACACACTGTCAAAGGCCTTCTTCACGTCTTTGAAAGCTAGCTTAAGTCCCTGTCTTTGTCTTTTGGCTTCTGTGTACATCGTCTGCAGAAGTACAGAGTTGATGGCAGTTCCGTCTTCTTTCTTGAATCCCCTCTGGCTGATGTTGTTTAAGTCACTGCATCTTTCTGCTAGACATTTGTGAAACAATCTTGTGATGATGCTCGCAATGGTAATTGGTCTGTGCTCCATTGGGTCCTAAGTGCCCTCTTCTTCGGGAACAAACACTGTCCTCCCTTCTAACAAAGCTTCTGGGAGAGACTCTGCCTTCAAGTAGAGGTTGAAGTGAGTGACCAGCGTCTTGGGGTTAAGCTCCCTCATGGTCTTTCTGGGAATCCTGTCTTGCCCTGCTACTGTATCACTCAGCTGACTGAGCTGTGTCAGCACTTCTTCCTCTGAGATAGGAGATATCCATCCTTTCCCACTGATGGAGTCTATGTCCACAGTGTCCCCCTCAGTCTCTACCAGGGCTTGCCGAGCGTCTAAGAACCCTGTCGTGTCCTTGATTCCAGCGTCAGACCCAATTGTTTCCCAGGAGCCATCTATTGCTGCTCTAGCTGCTCGTGCTCTGTCTTTCTTGAACAGTGTCTGCATCCTCGCGTACTGGTGGTGTCTGAGGGCTTTCTTCGTCTTTGGAGGGGCAGGTATTTTCCTTGGCTTCCTGGAGGGTGGCTTGTCTTCCTTGGGCAGGGTACTAAGCCATTGCTTCCCTTCTTGCTCGACAAACTGACGGATACTCTCTGAGGTCATCCTTTGGAGCTCAACGGGGGGTTCACTGGCCAGTAGTCTCGATTCATTCCCTGCCATCAGGTGGTCGCCATCTCCCTCATCTAGAACGATTGTCTCGGTCTCGTCTGATCGTTCCAGCAGTTGCTTGAACTTTGGGTTCTTCCTCAGGCCCTTGAAGGATTCGACAGTCCTGTGAGGGAAGAGCTTGGCCAGCTCTACGTTCACCTCTCTCTGTAACCCGCCTTGTACTGTAGGGAGTACCTTGGCGACTAGTGCTATTTCCTCCTGGGACCATCTGGGATTGGTTCTTGCCACTCTGCTGGTCTGGGCTGCGTGGTGTTCGTCAGGGTGTGTCAACCTCATGTGTTGTGTGAGTCCTGAAGGACCTTTGTAAGGTCCTCACCCATAAATCTCGCAACACCAGTTCGGGGCTGTCACGTGGCAACTAACGGGCTGTGAACTGGTCACCTCCCTGCCCGTGTGTGTCCCTGCCTCTGATGTTGATTCCTTGTGAGCCCTCGTCTTGTGCTGCTTCAGGCCCAGCTTGCTCTTGAATGGTCCTCCATTGCAGATCAACGTCTCGGTCGGATCTCCTCGCTCCACTGTCAGTAGTATTGTATCGTGTCCCGGATCCTAAGGGGGGGTCCTTCCTAAGGGGGGGGGTCCTCACGTAAAGCAAAATCCTAGGAAAGGGGTCCTTATTTTTTTGGAGGACCCCTATCCTAGGATTTTGTAAATGAACGTAACCCCCCCCCCCCCTAAAGTAAAAGACCCCCTCCTAAGGATCTTGTTAAGCTGAGCTTAACAACCGGGACCCGATACAATAATTCCTTCTAATTCTTTTTAAAGCGTTCCCTTTTTCCGCGATAATTAAAGTTAATCGTCCTAATTCCTGAACTTTTCTTTTTTGTCCTAGTTTCATGTGGATATAATTTCCTGGCTTTCTTTCTTTTCGTCAAAGATTTGTCATGCTATTAAAGTTTGTTATTGAAAACGAGCCTAAGGATTTCACACATTTGTTTGAATTAACACTTGGTTTGCTTCAACTAGTTTAATTGCCTGAAGCTATTTATGTTAAAACAGTGATTGAGCTCAAAACGAGTATTTTATTAGTTGTAAATTGGTAAAAACCGAAACATTTACAAGTCGAAGTATAAAAAGGTCGAACAGTAAAAGTCATCTGAAAATATATGTTTCAGACTTTAATGTTTAGTGTTTTGGTTTTCTTTGCGCTGTTTTTTAGATGGTCGTTCTTCTGAAGCTTCAGATAAAATAAATGGGTTATTTATAGGTGGCGTTCACGGACTCGGCTACTAGAAGCTTCTTCTTGCAGCTCTGCTTCTGAGTAGGGCCGCTGTAAAAATCCCCAATCCGGAAGTTGAAAATCGGGAGAACTGTTATCCGTTTCATTGTATGAGTTGGCCCACTCGGTGTCCATGTAAATGTCTTCTAGAAAAGCATTTTCTTCGGCGGCTTTATGGCCAAAGAACACTGTCAAAACGTTTTCTACTTTTCGACGGAATTTCGACAGTGCCCTTTGGCCACAAAGCCGCCGAAGAAAATGCTTTTCTAGAAGACATTTAAATGGGTTTCTTCATGCCAGCCCGCGTCTTGATAATGGGCTCCTTCAGAGAGCTGAATCCTTTCCTCTTCAGTAGAGTCTCAGTGAGGTCGACCACCTTGTCGTGGCGTTTGATTCTGACCCCCCAGCTTCTAGGGCACACCTGGAGTATGTGGCCTAACGTCTCCCTTCTTCCACATGCTTCACAGGATGCGTCCTGTCCACTGTGCCATCTCTGGATTCGCCCCTTGGTTGGCATAGGGTTTCCTCTGATCTTCATCATATCAATGAATTCCGACTCTTGCCGAGGTGAGATCGATGATTACCGCAGATTATGCACCCTTTTACGAGCGCCTGCGAACGACTCAATCCTAACACGGGGAGGCACTGCTTAACACGGGAACGACTCAATCCTAACACGCGGAGGCACTGCTAACACGGGAGGCACTGCTTAAGAGAGTCAAATGTACTGGAGAGTACTCGAAACTGCTCCATAAAACAGTTCCAGTTTTGGGTTTGAATTTTTAAATGTAGTATGCTAGCCCTTATGGGATTTCAGTTTATCGAGTGTCTGGCAACCCTTAAGAGATTCAATTAAATATTGCTCTCTCCATCAGCCTGTATAATTTGAGAGTCATAATTACAGATAAGAGAGTCATACTTATTTTTTGTCAGAAAGACTTCAATTACGACAACCTGGTATTTCCAAAACCCGCGTTTACATAAACAAATCAACATAAATATGTACAAAATATACTACAAGGTATCATAATTAATTCATCGCCTCATTTAAAAATAACAGCTCGGAAATCAATTTAGGTACATCAGAGTTTTGTATACTACATATTACTCTCATAATTACAGATAAGAGAGTCACACTTATTTTTTTTGCATAAAAACGTAAATTCGGAAGTCGTTTCACAAAAATTCGGAACGTAGTTTCACAAAATTCGTAAATTCGGAACGTAAATACGTAAATTCGGAACGTAGTTTCACAAAAATAATATCATTTACATCAATAATTCAACAAATACATGTACAAAATACTGCTTTGGTTCATCATTAATTTAGTGACATCAATATTATGAAACATAAACTAAACTTAGTTTCCATGGTTTGGTATACTTTTAGAGGGGTTATACTAGCCCAAAGTTCAAGCTCGCCCGTTTTCACAGATTCAATCAATCAGATGGTTTCCCTTCTCTGGTTGACGTCATTCCTCAACATGACTATTAACAGTGTATGCGCTTCTTTTCCACTGTTGGAGGGTGCGCAAACTGCCTTCCAGCACCCTCACGATCATCAGCTGTCTGTCGGCAGCTGTGAGCCCAATACGATGTAGCATTTCAGTAGTTTCTCGTGCCATCGCTCCCCTCCAAAGTTATTACAATGCTGCAAAATTCAACTTGATCACACTCGGTTTCTTTCATCACTCAATCTTGAGCTCGAGTGTGTTGTATTAGTTGACCTTTTGCCTGTTTACATCACATAGCTGGGCGTTGTCACTACAGATGATGGTGTCTAACACTAGAGCGACACCTTCTTCGCCAAAATCAAATCGGGTTTCCTCATCCCCATCTGAGTTTTGATTTCTGGCTCTTGCCATATCTGGAAGCCTTTATTTTTGGCTTTGTTCACAACAAAGGCGCTTATGCAATCATGCCTTCTGATGCGTTCTCCCCTGCTTCTGGGACACACTTGCAGTACGTGTCCCAGAGTCTCCCTCCTTCCGCAACTTTCACAGGAGGTGTCTTGTCCCCAATGCCATCTAGCTATTCGGGACTTAGTAGAAACCAGATTTCCCCGAATCTTCATAACCCCAATGAAGTTTCTACCTTTCATCAGTAGTGTACTATTCGTCAAAATCGAATGGCCACCACTGATCTGGACTGAAGCCAGTCCTTTGCCATCCACCTTTTCGTGAAGTGCTTTTTTGAGAGCGTCCTGCGTTTCTCTCTTGTCTCTGGGGGTAATTCCTCCGACTTTTCCACGCAATGCCTCGACTTTTCTTAGTTGTTGTAAGAAAAATGAGGTCGCAAAATTACTACCGATCAGTTCATCGCTCGAGTTGAGCATTCTCACGAGTCTTTGCTCTTTCAGGATAGGGATACAAACCTGAAGCAAAGGGATGCCCAGTCCTCCAGCATCTTCCTTAACATGAAACATCTCTACTGGTGTGTCAGAGGGCCAATGAAGTATGTTTCTTACAATTCGTCTAATGACTCTGTCCATGCCCGATAACATTTCTTTGGACACTGATCCCAGAACAAGCTGATGGAACAATCCTGGGATCAGATGAGTCTTCAAGATCCAAAGTCGCTGCTGAGGTTTTAGCGGCGCTTTCTTAATTGCCCTGATTTTCTCTTCTAATCTCTTGATGGATGTTATACGAGTTCCACTTGCACCCAGGTCAATTCCTAGGTACTTGTAGAACTGTACAGCATTCATCACAGGCAGCTCTCCTTTGGAACTCTTGTACGCATTTTGGCATTTAACAACTAATTGTCGATCTCTTGGTACAGTGTCCCGATCGATTGTTGCGCACTTTGCTCGATTGATCTCCAGTCCGCGTATTCTTAAACCTTCTTCGAACTGGTCAATCGAATTCTGGAGCCGCATTTCTGATTCTGCCAGGAGCACAACATCGTCTGCATAGGCCAAATGATTAACTCTTGCAGGCCCTATTCTAACACCTGATCCGATAGTCAGAGCTACTCCCGCGGTTTACCCGCGCTTATTTGATAGTTGAAAAAAGTTGAGATTGTCTTGCGAAGCTTACTTTTTGAGCTGGGAATTGAGGTTTTCTTTGCCACAGATAACAGAAGAGTTAAAGAACATTGGGAATATAGAAAAATTAGCTTTCGAATGTCCGCTGCATCTAACTCCGTCTAGCCACCCCATTTCATGGGCAGTCAGGAGCGACAAGCCCTACTCCCTGCCTATGTTGTTCGTGATAACCCTAGTATTTACAAATAAGGAGTACTGGAAACTGCTCCATAAAACGGTTCCAGTTTTGGGTTCGCATATTTTAATGGGGTATGCTAGCCCTTATGGGATTTCAGTTAATCGAGTGTCTGGCTACCCTTAAGAGGTTGAATTAAATATTGCTCTCCATCAGCCGCCTGTATAATTGAGAGTTATAGTTACAGAAAAGAGAGTTATACTCATTGTTTTTTTTTGCAAAAACAAAATTCAGAGGAGGTCATTATAGATAAAGCATTGTTAATTTACACAACTACATCCAATGAGTTTATAGTTTTGGATTACCAGACTATGATGGGGTTCTGTTAGCCCAGTGTTTGAGTTGCGATTTCAGGAAATTCAAACATCGAGATCCGCTCAGGTTCTCTGGATGTTAACATCATTGAAGGGGTGAGCTCGCAAAACCCGCTTCTTCTCCATTGCTGGTAGACTCTGACTGACCCCTCTTGTGCACGCACAATGAGGAGCTGCAGCTCTGCCTTTTTCAGGTCAAGTAGAAGCTTCACTTTTTTTGGCCATTGCTCCTCGCCATGATACTGCTATTGCACCGAACAACAGTGTCAGCGCCAGTTCTCTCCCTAACCGTTGTTCTCACTTCTGCACAGTCGTAGTATCTTACCTTTAGGTCGTGCGCTTCGTCTGGGTTGATGTTATCACTGCACACAATTCCATTAAGTACCCAGGAGCACCCCTCCTTGATTACAACAAGACCAGGTTTTCTCGTCCCCTGATTTGTTCTTATGATGGGTTCGGAGAGAGTATCGTAGTTCTTCTCCAGTTTGCTCTTGACCAGGTCTACAACCCTTCTGTACCGCCGTATTCTCTCGCCTCAGCTCCTCGGGCATATCTGGAGAACGTGTGATAAGGACTTACTTGTTCCACAAGCTTCACAAGCTGAGTCTTGGCCTTTATGCCATCTACCGACCCGAGCTTTAGTCGGCATAAGGTTTCCACAAACCTTGGACTTTCTGGAAAGTCCTTCTCTTCATCAGGGATGTGCCATTGAATAGGGGGTTTTGACTTCCATCCAGCGTCAGTCACTTGAGCCCGTGACCGTCAATTGACTCGTGCAATGCGGTTTTAAAAGCTTCTCTTGTTTCAGCTTTAGTCCGGACCATTGAGTTCATTAGTGTTGGTCTATCAATTTCCACCTCATTTATCAAATCTTCTCATTACTCTTTCTAGGCCACTGAGTACGCTTTTCCTCCCTCTAGATAGAATCAGTTCAGGATACAGAGCAGATATCACATAATTTTCAGCATCCACAGACGCCGTTGGGGTTTCAGAGGAGCTTTAATTAATTAGCTCCTCTAACTTCTTCTCTAGCTTCCTCAGTGAGGATATTCTCACCCTGTCTCACCCTTGTGAATTCCAAGATATTTGTAAAAACTATCAGCTTTCATCACTGGCAGTGGGTCTTTTCTGGAGACGTAGGCTGTAGCTTTAACCTTAATCTGCCCCTCTCTCGCAACTGTGCTGAGGTATAATGTTGCACACTTCCCGATATTGATACTCAAACCCCTCTTCGCCAGTCGTTATTCCAGGTGACTAATCTAGTCTTGGAGACCGGGCTCACTCTCTGCTAAGAGGACAATGTCGTCAGCATACGCAAGGTTGCCGACCTTAGCATTGCCCAGTTTGAATCCAGTTATTTCTGGAAGACTCATCAAAACTTCATCCACTACTAGGTTAAACAAAACTTATTTTTTTTTGCATAAAAACGTAATATCGGAAGTCTTAGTTTCACAAAAAATAATATCATTTACATCAATAACTCCACAAATACATGAAAAAAAAATACTGCTTTGGTTCATCATTAAATTAGTGACATCAATATTATGAAACATAATCTAAACTTAGTTTCCATGGTTTGGTATACTTTTAGAGGGGGTATACTAGCCCAAAGTTCAAGCTCGCCCCTTTTCACAGATTCAATCAATCAGATGGTTTCCCTTCTCTGGTTGACGTCATTCCTCAACACGACTATTAACAGTGTATGCGCTTCTTTTCCACTGTTGGAGGGTGCGCAAACTGCCTTCCAGCACCCTCACGATCATCAGCTGTCTGTCGGCAGCTGTGAGCCCAATACGATGTAGCACTTCAGTAGTTTCTCGTGCCATCGCTCCCCTCCAAGTTATTGCAATGCTGCAAAATTCAACTTGATCACACTCGGTTTCTTTCATCACCCAATCTTGGAGCTCGGGTGTGTTGTAGTAGTTGACCTTGTGCCTGTTTACATCACATAGCTGGGCGTTGTCACTACAGATGATGGTGTCTAACACAAAAGCGACACCTTCTTTCGCCAAAATCAAATCGGGTTTCCTCATCCCCATCTGAGTTTTGATTATTAGCTCTTGCCATATTTGGAAGCCTTTATTTTTGGCTTTGTTCACAACAAAGGCGCTAATGCGATCATGCCTTCTGATGCGTTCTCCCCAGCTTCTGGGACACACTTGCAGTATGTGTCCCAGAGTCTCCCTCCTTCCGCAACTTTCACAGGAGGTGTCTTGTCCCCGATGCCATCTAGCTATTCGGGACTTAGTAGAAACCAGATTTCCCCGAATCTTCATAACCCCAATGAAGTTTCTACCTTTCATCAGTAGTGTACCATTCGTCAAAATCGAATGGCCACCACTGATCTGGACTGAAGCCAGTCCTTTGCCATCCACCTTTTCGTGAAGTGCTTTTTTGAGAGCGTCCTGCGTTTCTCTCTTGTTTCTGGGGGTAAATCCTCCGACTTTTCCTTGCAATGCCTCGACTTTTCTTAATTGTTGTAAGAAAAATGAGGTCGCAACATTACTACTGATCAGTTCATCGCTCGAGTTAAGCATTCTCACGAATCTTTGCTCTTTCAGGATAGGGATACAAACCTGATGCCCAGTCCTCCAGCATCTTCCTTAACATGAAACATCTCTACTGGTGTGTCAGACGGCCAATGAAGGATGTTTCTTACAGTTCGTCTAATGACTCTGTCCATGCCCGATAACATTCTTTGGACACTGATCCCAGAACAAGCTGATGGAACAATCCTGGGATCAGATGAGTCTTCAAGATCCAAAGTCGCTGCTGAGGTTTTAGCGGCGCTTTCTTAATTGCCATGATTTTCTCTTCTAATCTCTTGATGGATGTTATACGAGTTCCACTTGCACCCAGGTCATTTCCTAGGTATTTTTAGAACTGTACAGCATTCATCACAGGCACCTCCTTTGCCTGTGCTAATTATGGCGTAGTCATTCAATGATAGGTCTACAAGTCGTGGATGCCTCCACGTACAAGCTCTGAAGGCTGGTTTTCAGAAAAAAAAATATTTTCAATTCTCAATAGTCAGAGTTACTCCCGCGGTTTACCCGCGCTTATTTGATAGTTGGAAAAAGTTGAGATTGTTTTGCGAAGCTTACTTTTTGAGCTGGGAATTGAGGTATTCTTTGCCACAGATAACAGAAGAGCAGAAGAGTTAAAGAACATTGGGAATATAGAAAATTTAGCTTTCGAATGTCCGCTGGATCTAACTCGTCTAGCCACCCCATTTCATGGGCAGTCAGGAGCGACAAGCCCTACTCCCTGCCTATGTTGTTCGTGATAACCCTAGTATTTACAAATAAGGAGTACTGGAAACTGCTCCATAAAACGGTTCCAGTTTTGGGTTCGCATATTTTAATGGGGTATGCTAGCCCTTATGGGATTTCAGTTAATCGAGTGTCTGGCTACCCTTAAGAGGTTGAATTAAATATTGCTCTCCATCAGCCTGTATAATTGAGAGTTATAGTTACAGAAAAGAGAGTCATACTCATTGTTTTTTTTTTTTTTTGCAAAAACAAAATTCAGAGTCAGAGGAGGTCATAGATAAAGCCTTGTTAATTTACACAACTACATCCAATGAGTTTATAGTTTTGGATTATCAGACTACGATGGGGGTCTGTTAGCCCAGAGTTTGAGTTGCGATTTCAGGAAATTCAAACATCGAGATCCGCTTAGGTTCTCTGGATGTTAACATCATTGAAGGGGTGAGCTCGCAAAACCCGCTTCTTCTCCATTGCTGGTAGACTCTGACTGACCCCTCTTGTGCACGCACAATGAAGAGCTG
The DNA here is from genome assembly GCF_963678635.1 of Symsagittifera roscoffensis. Lineage (NCBI taxonomy): Eukaryota > Metazoa > Xenacoelomorpha > Acoela > Convolutidae > Symsagittifera > Symsagittifera roscoffensis. The sequence goes on along the minus strand of NC_087067.1, from coordinate 53,255,397 downwards.
CAGCTCTGCTTTTTTCAGGTCAAGTAGAAGCTTCACTGTTTTTTTGGCCATTGCTCCTCGCCATGATACTGCTATTGCACCGAACAACAGTGTCAGCGCCAGTTCTCTCCCTAACCGTTGTTCTCACTTCTGCACAGTCGTAGTATCTTACCTTTAGGTCGTGCGCTTCGTCTGGGTTGATGTTATCACTGCACACAATTCCATTAAGTACCCAGGAGCGCCCCTCCTTGATTACAACAAGACCAGGTTTTCTCGTCCCCTGATTTGTTCTTATGATGGGTTCGGAGAGAGTATCGTAGTTCTTCTCCAGTTTGCTCTTGACCAGGTCTACAACCCTTCTGTACCGCCGTATTCTCTCGCCTCAGCTCCTCGGGCATATCTGGAGAACGTGTGATAGGGACTTACTTGTTCCACAAGCTTCACAAGCTGAGTCTTGGCCTTTATGCCATCTACCGACGCGAGCTTTAGTCGGCATAAGGTTTCCACAAACCTTGGACTTTCTGGAAAGTCCTTCTCTTCATCAGGGTTGTGCCATTGAATAAAGGGGTTTTGACTTCCATCCAGCGTCAGTCACTTGAGCCCGTGACCGTCAATTGACTCGTGCAATGCGGTTTTAAAAGCTTCTCTTGTTTCAGCTTTAGTCCGGACCATTGAGTTCATTAGTGTTGGTCTATCAATTTCCACCTCATTTATCAAATCTTCTCATTACTCTTTCTAGGCCACTGAGTACGCTTTTCCTCCCTCTAGAGAGAATCAGTTCAGGGTACAGAGCAGATATCACATAATTTTCAGCATCCACAGACGCCGTTGGGGTTTCAGAGGAGCTTTTTTAATCAGCTCCTCTAACTTCTTCTCTAGCTTCCTCAGTGAGGATATTCTCACCCTGCCTCACCCTTGTGAATTCCAAGATATTTGTAAAAACTTTAAGCTTCCATCACTGGCAGTGGGTCTTTTCTGGAGACGTAGAATGTAGCTTTAACCTTAATCTGCCCCTCTCTCGCAACTGTGCTGAGGTATAATGTTGTACACTTCCCGATATTGATACTCAAACCCCTCTTCGCCAGTCGTTCCTCCAGGTGACTAATCTAGTCTTGGAGACCGGGCTCACTCTCTGCTAAGAGGACAATGTCGTCAGCATACGCAAGGTTGCTGACCTTAGCATTGCCCAGTTTGAATCCAGTTATTTCTGGAAGACTCATCTAAACTTCATCCACTACTAGGTTAAACAAAACTGGAGATAGTGGATTGCCTTGCCCACCTACCTGTAGCGGGCTTGATGCGTCTCGTGCATCTCGCTTTTTCCAACACAATTTCTTGCGGGCTATATCCGTCCATAATGTACCGTACTTGCTTCTGGTCGTTTCCCGCTCTCTTAGCTGCTCTCGCAAGTGCCCCGTGGGTAACACTGTCAAAAGCCTTAGCAACATCGATAATGGCCATTTTGAGCTGTCGTGTGTCCCTCATGGCCACAGCCAGCAAATTTGCAACAGGAACGTTTTGTCGCTATTCCGTCACCTTTCCTGAACCCTTTTGCCTCGGGTCCTTGTCACACTCTTCAATTTTTTTTGGAGGAATTGTGTACAAACATCTTGCAATAAGGGGACGATGCTTGAGAGGGTCATTACTCCCAAGTTCTTTCGGGATGAACACAGTCCTTCCCAGGAGCAGTGTTTCAGGAAGGTGCTCGCCTTGAATCCATAGATTGAAGTGGAAGGACAGCTTTTCAATGTCAACCGCTTCAAAATTTCTGCATTAATTCTGTCTGGACCTGTTGCAGTTTCTCCCATTGATCTTAGACTCCCAAGACTTCATCATAACTGATGAGGATAGTCCTTTCCAGTCCACAGATCCTCGGCCACTGGTTTCTCCCCACCCGTTTCCCTGATTTCCTGCCACACATCCGAAAATTTCTCCAGGTTCATTTCTAGCTAAACCGAATTCTTTCGACGAACCATCCATAACTGCTTTTGCAGCTTCTCGTCTCCAATTTCCAGAGGGTCTGAATACGCGCATATTGATGCCTGCGTACTTGCCCGTTGGTAAGGGTCTTTTGATTCTCCTTACTTTTCCGGGTTGTTGGTCGTGGTTTGGGGAGCGTATTGAGCGACACTTCACAATCTCTATCAATGAACTCTGACAGCTCCCACGATGGTTTTTTCAGAGTAATCGGGCAGCGGCTATTTCCCTCAATTTCAATCGATTTTCCCTGCATCGACAACTCGTGTCTTTTTCCTGCTGAGGCAGGTTCTTCTTGATTAATCCGATTCAAAATTTTTGGACTCCTACAGAGTATTTGTCTTTGCAAGTAAATAATTGGCGTACTGTTAAGGTGGGCATCCGTTCACCGGACGGCAGTTCTCCGGTACGCCTCGAGACAACTTGCTAGAGCCACATTTTAGCCAGAAGGCACATCACCCGTAGCCTAATGCCCCTGTTTCTGACTCTCACCAATCGGAGAGGTGTGTGCATTGTCTTAAGAGAGTCAAAGATGACTTAGATGACAGTAGAGCAGAAGAGTTACAGAGCATTGGGAATATAGAAAAAATAGCTTTCGAATGTCCGCTGGATCTAACTCCGTCTAGCCACCCCATTTCAAGGGCAGTCAGGAGCGATAAGTCCTACTCCCTGCCTATGTTGTTCGTGATTACCCTAGTATTTACAAATAAGGAGTACTGGAAACTGCTCCATAAAACGGTTCCAGTTTTGGGTTCGCATATTTTAATGGGGTATGCTAGCCTTTATGGGATTTCAGTTAATCGAGTGTCTGGCTACCCTTAAGAGATTGAATTAAATATTGCTCTCCATCAGCCTGTATAATTTGAGAGTCATAATTACTGATAAGAGAGTCATACTTATTTTTTTTGTCAGAAAGACTTCAATTACGACAAACTGGTATTTCCAAAACCCGCGTTTACATAAACAAATCAACATAAATGTGTACAAAATATACTACAGTGTATCATTATTAATTCATCGCCTCATTCAAAAATAACAGCTCGGAAATCAATTTAGGTCCATCAGAGTTTTGTATACTACATATTACTCTCATAATTAGATAAGAGAGTCATACTTATTTTTTTTTTGCATAAAAACGTAAATTCGGAAGTCTTAGTTTCACAAAAATAATATCATTTACATCAATAACTCCACAAATACATGTAAAAAATACTGCTTTGGTTCATCATTAATTTAGTGACATCAATATTATGACACATAATCTTAACTTAGTTTCCATGGTTTGGTATACTTTCAGAGGGGGTATACTAGCCCAAAGTTCAAGCTCGCCCGTTTTCACAGATTCAATCAATCAGATGGTTTCCCTTCTCTGGTTGACGTCATTCCTCAACTTTGAATACTTTGAATACCCCAATGAAGTTTCTACCTTTCATCAGAAGTGTACCATTCGTCAAAATCGAATGGCCACCACTGATCTGGACTGAAGCCAGTCTTTTGCCATCCACCTTTTCGTGAAGTGCTTTTTTGAGAGCGTCCTGCGTTTCTCTCTTATTTCTGGGGGTAAGTCCTCCGACTTTTCCTCGCAATGCCTCGACTTGTCTTAATTGTTATAAGAAAAATGAGGTCGCAACATTACTACCGATCAGTTCATCGCTCGAGTTGAGCATTCACACGAATCTTTGCTCTTTCAGGATAGGGATACAAACCTGAAGCAAAGGGATGCCCAGTCCTCCAGCATCTTCCTTAACATGAAACATCTCCACTGGTGTGTCAGAGGGTCAATGAAGGATGTTTCTTACAGTTCGTCTAATGACTCTCTCCATGCCCGATAACATTTTTTTTGGACACTGATCCCAGAACAAGCTGATGGAACAATCCTGGGATCAGATGAGTCTTCAAAATCCAAAGTCACTGCTGAGGTTTTAGCGGCGCTTTCCTAATTGCCATGATTTTCTCTTCTAATCTCTTGATGTGTTTTATACGAGTTCCACTTGCACCCAGGTCAATTCCTAGGTACTTTTAGAACTGTACAGCATTCATCACAGGCACCGTCACAGGCATTCATCACAGATTCGATTTTTCAGTATTTTGCTAAATACTTCTCCTTCAATTTCTAGTAGAAAAATCGATCGGTAGATAGAGGTTGAAGTCTTTTCACCCTTCTTGAACAGGCTAAAAACTTTTGCGTGCTTAAACGCTTTTGGGGTATCTGATGTTCCTTCTCAAAATTTATTGAAGCTTGCATTAATTTCAGGAACCACTTGATCTTGCAGTGACTTCAGTAGATCTGCTGTGATTCCAAACGACATTGACTTAATCGCAAGTTTCGTTTATGCTCGTATAGGAGGATTGAGCGTCTCGTCTGGTGTCTCCCTGGTATCTGACCTTTGAGGTTGACATCCATGACTTTTCTCTCTTTGAAGAGTTCTTAATAATGCAATTTAAACTGCATGTTGCTTGGCCCGATTGATTTCCTGGCTCTGTAATGCATGCCAGGTGATGCGTTAAGTTCTTAGTGTCTCTTTCAGCACTCGATACGCCTCTCTCATGGAGTTTTCAGTTGACAGGTCTTCAAAACGATGAAGATTCGCCTCAACCGCCGGATCCTTGCACTCTTTCGTAATGAGTTTTACCTCCCGATTGAATGCCATGAGCCTACTTTTCAGGTCCGGTTTCCTCTTTGGAGCTTCTATTGATATAAATACATCGTGCATCAAACAATGCAATACAAATTTTTTTTTTCAAAAATACAACAAAATCAATCTGGAGTGAACTTTCTCAAACAGTTTAACCGCCGGGTTCTACTTTTTATTGAAAGTTGCACAAGGTAAACACTCTAGTCTCTAAGTAATCAAAGTTGTTGGCTAAAATTATTGATCTTGAAAACTACTTACTTTTCTTATTTTTTGGCATAAAAGCTGAAATTGGGAAGTCTTAGTTTCACATACAAAATGACATTTACATTGATAAATCCACAAATAATGTACAAACTATGCTGCTTTGATTCAGTATCAAATTATTGGCATCAACAATACGAAGTATCAACTAAACTTAAGGCTGTCCTGTCTACTGAATCAGAAGCTTTAACCAAATCAATGAAGATAAGTATTAACTTTGAGTCACGTGCTCCTTGGATCCTTCTTCTTACGTTGCATATTGCTTGCAACGTGCTCCTGCCAGCTCTAAAACCGAGTTTCAGGTCTCCTAGTGTTCGATCCGTGATTCTTTCAATTCGATTTTTCAGTAATTTGCTAAATACTTTTCCTTCAGTTTCTAGTAAAAAAATCAATCTATAGATAGAGGGTGAAGTCTTTTCACCCTTTTTGAACAGGTTAAAAACTTTTGCGTCCTTAAACGCTTTTGGGGTATCTGATGTTCCTTCTCAAAATTTATTGAAGCTGGCATTGATTACAGGAACCACTTGATCTTGCAGTGACTTCAGTAGATCTGCTGTGATTCCCAACGACATTGCCTTAATCGCAAGTTTCGTTTCTGCTCGTGTAGAAGGATTGAGCGTCTCGTCTGGTGTCTCCCCTGGTATCTGACCTTTGAGGTTGACATCCATGACTTTTCTCTCTTTGAAGAGTTCTTGATAATGCAAATTAAACTGCATGTTGTTTGGCCCGATTGATTTCCTGGCTCTGTAATGCCAGGTGATGCGTTAAGTTCTTAGTGTCTCTTTCAGCACTCGATACGCCTCTCTCATGGAGTTTTCAGTTGACAGGTCTTCAAAACGATGAAGATTCGCCTCAACCGCCGGATCCTTGCACTCTTTCGTAATGAGTTTTACCTCCCGATTGAATGCCATGAGCCTACTTTTCAGGTCCGGGTTCCTCTTTGGAGCTTCTTTTGATATAAATACATCTTGCATCAAACAATGCAATACAAAAAATTTTTTCAAAAATACAACAAAGTCAATCTGGAGTGAACTTTCTCTAACAGTTTAACCGCCGGGTTCTACTTTTTATTTAAAGTTGCACAAGGGAAACACTATAGTCTCTAAGTATTCAAAGTTATTGATCTTGAAAACTCGAAAGTCGCAAAAAAAGCAAAATAAATAATTGAACTGTTTTTTAAGTACTGAAATTGTCTAGCCGTTAACATTTTTATTAGGCTGTTCAAAATTTTTTCAAGTTCTACAAAATTCAAAAGATTGAATCTTTAAGGAAATTGATTTGAGTGGTGCAGCTTACAAAAAGATGTTGATTAAACTGTTCCTTATACTTTCTACGTCTTTCAAAATACTTAGTGATTGTTTGAGTGTGCTAATCTGATATGACGACAGCATAAACTCAGCTAGTAAACGTGCAATTATGCACCGTCACTCAAACTCTCCCTGAGCTCTGCCAGTTCTCTCGCACTATCAAGAATTCTCTCAGTTTTCCTTCTGATTGATTCGGTTTTTGCCTCTGCTTTTCTAACTTTTGCTCATTACAGTTGCCCTTTCGACCACTATCAGCATAGCAAGGTCTGAGTGATAGCTGTCGCCCCAGGAGCTTCTGGTATCATCGATCTACAGGGAGGTCCTTCTTTTGCCTGCGCTAATTATGGCGTAGTCTTTCAATGATAGTTCTACAAGTCGTAGATGCCTCCACGTACAAGCTCTGAGGGCTGGTTTTCGGAAAAAAAAACATTTTCAATTCTCAACTTTCTCTCTAGGCACCATTCGCTCAGCATCATTCCATTCCGACTAGTTTCATCACCAATCGTGTGAGATTCAACAATTTTTGGCATGAGTGCGCTAGTCTCGCTGCCTATAGCTGCATTAAAATCACCAATTATAATAAGCGAGAAGACGTCTTTGAGATCGACATTTCTGACCTTTTCTAAGTACTCGGCGTACTCGTTCTCATTTTTTTTTTTTTTTTTTTTTTTTTTTTTTTTTTTTTTTGCACCGCAGATTTCGAACCATCTCACACAATTTTTTGGAGAATACGCTTTAAATTTGAAACATCTGACACATGAGTCGTACAAGAATCCTACACAATTCTCAGTCCTTTTCGCGTTTTGATCCACTCCGCTATGAGTGATTGTGAAACTTTTGCAACACTTCCTTGTATCAAATCCTCAGAGGTGCGTCTCATTTAAGGCGATTAGGCTGATTTTCCTACTAATCATGGTTTCAGTCACAGTATCAAGAAACTCCTCCTGACATGTACTTCGGCATTTTTAGTGCGTAGTCTCAAAGTTTTAGTCCTGTACAATTGGCCCTGCTATTCCACGACGTTGTCTCCGGGCAGACGAACTGATTAAGATCCCCCGGTTGTACAGTGCATCTCTGCACATCCTGTCACGATCGTTTCTTTTCTTATTTCTATCTTTCATTTTTGCTAACCAGGTAATTACTTTTTGACACTGTGGTAGGCGCCCTGCCTGTTCCGCAGGAACACTCCCAATTACCATTTCTGGCACTTCGGGCTTGTGACCGGTATCTAGTTGGGTCATGAGCAACAGTAAAGCATATGTCACCTTCTCTTTGGGAGCTTCTATTGATATAATAACATCGTGCATCAAACAATACAATACAGAAAAACCTTTCGAAAATTCCACAAAATCAATTTGGAGCGAACTGTCTCAAACAGTTTAATCGCCTGGTTCTACTTTTTAATTAAAGTTGCACAAGGTAAACACTCTAGTCTCTAAGTATTCAAAGTTGTTGGCTAAAGTTATTGATCTTGAAAACTACTTACTTCTCTTATTTTTTGGCATAAAAGCTGAAATTGGGAAGTCTTAGTTTCACATACAAAATGAAATTTACATTGATAAATCCGCAAATAATGTACAAAATATGCTGCTTTGATTCAATATCAAATTATTGGCATCAACAATATGAAATATCAACTAAACTAAGTGCTGTCCTGTCCACTGACTCAGAAGCTTTAACCAAATCAATGAATATTAGTATTAACTTTGAGTCACGTACTCCTTGGATCTTCTTACGATTCATATTGATTGCAACGTGCTCCTGCCAGCTCTAAAACCGAGTTTCAGGTCTCCTAGTGTTCGATCCGTGATTCTTTCAATTCGATTTTTCAGTAATTTGCTAAATACTTTTCCTTCAGTTTCTAGTAAAAAAATCAATCTATAGATAGAGGGTGAAGTCTTTTCACCCTTTTTGAACAGGTTAAAAACTTTCGCGTCCTTAAACGCTTTTGGGGTATCTGATGTTCCTTCTCAAAATTTATTGAAGCTTGCATTGATTACAGGAACCACTTGATCTTGCAGTGACTTCAGTAGATCTGCTGTGATTCCCAACGACATTGACTTAATCGCAAGTTTCGTTTCTGCTCGTGTAGAAGGATTGAGCGTCTCGTCTGGTGTCTCCCCTGGTATCTGACCTTTGAGGTTGACATCCATGAATTTTCTCTCTTTGAAGAGTTCTTGATAATGCAAATTAAACTGCATGTTGTTTGGCCCGATTGATTTCCTGGCTCTGTAATGCCAGGTGATGCGTTAAGTTCTTAGTGTCTCTTTCAGCACTCGATACGCCTCTCTCATGGAGTTTTCAGTTGACAGGTCTTCAAAACGATGAAGATTCGCCTCAACCGCCGGATCCTTGCACTCTTTCGTAATGAGTTTTACCTCCCGATTGAATGCCATGAGCCTACTTTTCAGGTCCGGGTTCCTCTTTGGAGCTTCTTTTGATATAAATACATCTTGCATCAAACAATGCAATACAAAAAAATTTTTCAAAAATACAACAAAGTCAATCTGGAGTGAACTTTCTCTAACAGTTTAACCGCCGGGTTCTACTTTTTATTTAAAGTTGCACAAGGGAAACACTATAGTCTCTAAGTATTCAAAGTTATTGATCTTGAAAACTCGAAAGTCGCAAAAAAAGCAAAATAAATAATTGAACTGTTTTTTAAGTACTGAAATTGTCTAGCCGTTAACATTTTTATTAGGCTGTTCAAAATTTTTTCAAGTTCTACAAAATTCAAAAGATTGAATCTTTAAGGAAATTGATTTGAGTGGTGCAGCTTACAAAAAGATGTTGATTAAACTGTTCCTTATACTTTCTACGTCTTTCAAAATACTTAGTGATTGTTTGAGTGTGCTAATCTGATATGACGACAGCATAAACTCAGCTAGTAAACGTGCAATTATGCACCGTCACTCAAACTCTCCCTGAGCTCTGCCAGTTCTCTCGCACTATCAAGAATTCTCTCAGTTTTCCTTCTGATTGATTCGGTTTTTGCCTCTGCTTTTCTAACTTTTGCCCTTTTGCTCATTACAGTTGCCCTTTCGACCACTATCAGCATAGCAAGGTCTGAGTGATAGCTGTCGCCCCAGGAGCTTCTGGTATCATCGATCTACAGGGAGGTCCTTCCTTTGCCTGCGCTAATTATGGCGTAGTCTTTCAATGATAGTTCTACAAGTCGTAGATGCCTCCACGTACAAGCTCTGAGGGCTGGTTTTCGGAAAAAAAAAACATTTTCAATTCTCAACTTTCTCTCTAGGCACCATTCGCTCAGCATCATTCCATTCCGACTAGTTTCATCACCAATCGTGTGAGATTCAACAATTTTTGGCATGAGTGCGCTAGTCTCGCTGCCTATAGCTGCATTAAAATCACCAATTATAATAAGCGAGAAGACGTCTTGAGATCGACATTTCTGACCTTTTCTAAGTACTCGGCGTACTCGTTCTCATCCGCATTTTCGGTTGGTGGATAAGTCGAAATTAATTTCATTTTTGCACCGCAGATTTCGAACCATCTCACACAATTTTTTGGAGAATACGCTTTAAATTTGAAACATCTGACACATGAGTCGTACAAGAATCCTACACAATTCTCAGTCCTTTTCGCGTTTTGATCCACTCCGCTATGAGTGATTGTGAAACTTTTGCAACACTTCCTTGTATCAAATCCTCAGAGGTGCGTCTCATTTAAGGCGATTAGGCTGATTTTCCTACTAATCATGGTTTCAGTCACAGTATCAAGAAACTCCTCCTGACATGTACTTCGGCATTTTTAGTGCGTAGTCTCAAAGTTTTAGTCCTGTACAATTGGCCCTGCTATTCCACGACGTTGTCTCCGGGCAGACGAACTGATTAAGATCCCCCGGTTGTACAGTGCATCTCTGCACATCCTGTCACGATCGTTTCTTTTCTTATTTCTATCTTTCATTTTTGCTAACCAGGTAATTACTTTTTGACACTGTGGTAGGCGCCCTGCCTGTTCCGCAGGAACACTCCCAATTACCATTTCTGGCACTTCGGGCTTGTGACCGGTATCTAGTTGGGTCATGAGCAACAGTAAAGCATATGTCACCTTCTCTTTGGGAGCTTCTATTGATATAATAACATCGTGCATCAAACAATACAATACAGAAAAACCTTTCGAAAATTCCACAAAATCAATTTGGAGCGAACTGTCTCAAACAGTTTAATCGCCTGGTTCTACTTTTTAATTAAAGTTGCACAAGGTAAACACTCTAGTCTCTAAGTATTCAAAGTTGTTGGCTAAAGTTATTGATCTTGAAAACTACTTACTTCTCTTATTTTTTGGCATAAAAGCTGAAATTGGGAAGTCTTAGTTTCACATACAAAATGAAATTTACATTGATAAATCCGCAAATAATGTACAAAATATGCTGCTTTGATTCAATATCAAATTATTGGCATCAACAATATGAAATATCAACTAAACTAAGTGCTGTCCTGTCCACTGACTCAGAAGCTTTAACCAAATCAATGAAGATTAGTATTAACTTTGAGTCACGTACTCCTTGGATCTTCTTACGATTCATATTGATTGCAACGTGCTCCTGCCAGCTCTAAAACCGAGTTTCAGTGTTCGATCCGTGGTTCTTTCGATTCGATTTTTCAGTATTTTGCTAAATACTTCTCCTTCAATTTCTAGTAGAAAAATCAATCGGTAGATAGAGGTTGAAGTCTTTTCACCCTTCTTGAACAGGCTAAAAACTTTTGCCTGCTTAAACGCTTTTGGGGTATCTGATGTTCCTTCTCAAAAATTATTGAAGCTTGCATTGAATACAGGAACCACTTGATCTTGCAGTGACTTCAGTAGATCTGCTGTGATTCCCGACGACATTGATTTAATCGCAAGTTTCGTTTCTGCTCGTGTAGGAGGATTGAGCTTCTCGTCTGGTGTCTCCCCTGGTATCTGACCTTTGAGGTTGACATCCATGACTTTTCTCTCTTTGAAGAGTTCTTGATAATGCAATTTAAACTGCATGTTGCTTGGCCCGATTGATTTCCTGGCTCTGTAATGCCAGGTGATGCGTTAAGTTATAAGTGTCTCTTTCAGCACTCGATACGCCTCTCTCATGGAGTTTTCAGTTGACAGGTCTTCAAAACGATGAAGATTCGCCTCAACCGCCGGATCCTTGCACTCTTTCGTAATGAGTTTTACCTCCCGATTGAATGCCATGAGCCTACTTTTCAGGTCCGGGTTCCTCTTTGGAGCTTCTTTTGATATAAATACATCTTGCATCAAACAATACAATACAAAAAAACTTTCAATAATACAACAAAATCAATCTGGAGTGAACTTTCTCAAACAGTTTAACCGCCGGGTTCTACTTTTTTTTTTAAAATGCACAAGGGAAACACTCTAGTCTCTAAGTATTCAAAGTTGTTGGCTAAAGTTATTGATCTTGAAAACTCGAAAGACGGGAAAAAGCGAGAAAAAAAAGCAATTGAACTGTTTTTAAAGTACTGCAATTGTCTAGCCGTTAACCTTTTCATCAGGCTATTCAAAAAAATTTTTAAGTTTTACAAAATTGAAAAGGTGATGCTTTAAGAAAATTGATTTGAGTGGTGCAGCTTACAAAAAAATGTTGATTAAACTCTTCCTTATACTTTCTACGTCTTTCAAAATACTTAGTGATTGTTTGAGTGTGCTAATCTGATATGACGACAGCCTAAATTCAGCTAGAAAACGTGCAATTATGCACCGTTACTCAAACTGTCCCTGAGCTTTGCCAGCTCTCTCGCACTATCAAGAATCCTCTCAGTTTTCCTTCTGATTGATTCTGTTCTCGCCTTTGCTTTTCTAACTTTTGCCCTTTTGCTCATTACAGTTGCCCTTTCGACCACTATCAGCATAGCAAGGTCTGAGTGATAGCTGTCGCCCCAGGAGCTTCTGGTATCATCGATCTACAGGGAGGTCCTTCCGTTGCCTGCGCTAATTATGGCGTAGTCTTTCAATGATAGTTCTACAAGTCGTAGATGCCTCCACGTACAAGCTCTGAGGGCTGGTTTTCGGAAAAAAAACATTTTCAATTCTCAACTTTCTCTCTAGGCACCATTCGCTCAGCATCATTCCATTCCGACTAGTTTCATCACCAATCGTGTGAGATTCAACAATTTTTGGCATGAGTGCGCTAGTCTCGCTGCCTATAGCTGCATTAAAATCACCAATTATAATAAGCGAGAAGACGTCTTTGAGATCGACATTTCTGACCTTTTCTAAGTACTCGGCGTACTCGTTCTCATCCGCATTTTCGGTTGGTGGATAAGTCGAAATTAATTTCATTTTTGCACCGCAGATTTCGAACCATCTCACATAAACAAAACTGGAGATAGTGGATTGCCTTGCCCCCTACCTGTAGCGGGCTTGATGCGTCTCGTGCATCTCGCTTTTTCCAACACAATTTCTTGCGGGCTATATCCGTCCATAATGTACCGTACTTGCTTCTGGTCGTTTCCCGCTCTCTTAGCTGCTCTCGCAAGTGCCCCGTGGGTAACACTGTCAAAAGCCTTAGCAACATCGATAATGGCCATTTTGAGCTGTCGTGTGTCCCTCATGGCCACAGCCAGCAAATTTGCAACAGGAACGTTTTGTCGCTATTCCGTCACCTTTCCTGAACCCTTTTGCCTCGGGTCCTTGTCACACTCTTCGATTTTTTTGGAGGAATTGTGTACAAACATCTTGCAATAAGGGGACGATGCTTGAGAGGGTCATTACTCCCAAGTTCTTTCGGGATGAACACAGTCCTTCCCAGGAGCAGTGTTTCAGGAAGGTGCTCGCCTTGAATCCATAGATTGAAGTGGAAGGACAGCTTTTCAATGTCAACCGCTTCAAAATTTCTGCATTAATTCTGTCTGGACCTGTTGCAGTTTCTCCCATTGATCTTAGACTCCCAAGACTTCATCATAACTGATGAGGATAGTCCTTTCCAGTCCACAGATCCTCGGCCACTGGTTTCTCCCCACCCGTTTCCCTGATTTCCTGCCACACATCCGAAAATTTCTCCAGGTTCATTTCTAGCTAAACCGAATTCTTTCGACGAACCATCCATAACTGCTTTTGCAGCTTCTCGTCTCCAATTTCCAGAGGGTCTGAATACGCGCATATTGATGCCTGCGTACTTGCCCGTTGGTAAGGATCTTTTGATTCTCCTTACTTTTCCGGGTTGTTGGTCGTGGTTTGGGGAGCGTATTGAGCGACACTTCACAATCTCTATCAATGAACTCTGACAGCTCCCACGATGGTTTTTTCAGAGTAATCGGGCAGCGGCTATTTCCCTCAATTTCAATCGATTTTCCCTGCATCGACAACTCGTGTCTTTTTCCTGCTGAGGCAGGTTCTTCTTGATTGTTCCGATTCAAAATTTTTGGACTCCTACAGAGTATTTGTCTTTGCAAGTAAATAATTGGCGTACTGTTAAGGTGGGCATCCGTTCACCGGACGGCAGTTTTCCGGTACGCCTCGAGAAAACTTGCTAGAGCCACATTTTAGCCAGAAGGCACATCACCCGTAGCCTAATGCCCCTGTTTCTGACTCTCACCAATCGGAGAGGTGTGTGCATTGTCTTAAGAGAGTCAAAGATGACTTAGATGACAGTAAAGCAGAAGAGTTACAGAGCATTGGGAATATAGAAAAAATAGCTTTCGAATGTCCGCTGGATCTAACTCCGTCTAGCCACCCCATTTCAAGGGCAGTCAGGAGCGATAAGTCCTACTCCCTGCCTATGTTGTTCGTGATTACCCTAGTATTTACAAATAAGGAGTACTGGAAACTGCTCCATAAAACGGTTCCAGTTTTGGGTTCGCATATTTTAATGGGGTATGCTAGCCTTTATGGGATTTCAGTTAATCGAGTGTCTGGCTACCCTTAAGAGATTGAATTAAATATTGCTCTCCATCAGCCTGTATAATTTGAGAGTCATAATTACTAATAAGAGATTCATACTTATTTTTTTTGTCAGAAAGACTTCAATTACGACAAACTGGTATTTCCAAAACCCGCGTTTACATAAACAAATCAACATAAATGTGTACAAAATATACTACAGTGTATCATTATTAATTCATCGCCTCATTCAAAAATAACAGCTCGGAAATCAATTTAGGTCCATCAGAGTTTTGTATACTACATATTACTCTCATAATTACAGATAAGAGAGTCATACTTATTTTTTTTTTGCATAAAAACGTAAATTCGGAAGTCTTAGTTTCACAAAAATAATATCATTTACATCAATAACTCCACAAATACATGTAAAAAATACTGCTTTGGTTCATCATTAATTTAGTGACATCAATATTATGACACATAATCTTAACTTAGTTTCCATGGTTTGGTATACTTTCAGAGGGGGTATACTAGCCCAAAGTTCAAGCTCGCCCGTTTTCACAGATTCAATCAATCAGATGGTTTCCCTTCTCTGGTTGACGTCATTCCTCAACTTTGAATACTTTGAATACCCCAATGAAGTTTCTACCTTTCATCAGAAGTGTACCATTCGTCAAAATCGAATGGCCACCACTGATCTGGACTGAAGCCAGTCTTTTGCCATCCACCTTTTCGTGAAGTGCTTTTTTGAGAGCGTCCTGCGTTTCTCTCTTATTTCTGGGGGTAAGTCCTCCGACTTTTCCTCGCAATGCCTCGACTTGTCTTAATTGTTATAAGAAAAATGAGGTCGCAACATTACTACCGATCAGTTCATCGCTCGAGTTGAGCATTCACACGAATCTTTGCTCTTTCAGGATAGGGATACAAACCTGAAGCAAAGGGATGCCCAGTCCTCCAGCATCTTCCTTAACATGAAACATCTCCACTGGTGTGTCAGAGGGTCAATGAAGGATGTTTCTTACAGTTCGTCTAATGACTCTCTCCATGCCCAATAACATTTTTTTTGAACACTGATCCCAGAACAAGCTGATGGAACAATCCTGGGATCAGATGAGTCTTCAAAATCCAAAGTCGCTGCTGAGGTTTTAGCGGCGCTTTCTTAATTGCCATGATTTTCTCTTCTAATCTCTTGATGTGTTTTATACGAGTTCCACTTGCACCCAGGTCAATTCCTAGGTACTTTTAGAACTGTACAGCATTCATCACAGGCACCGTCACAGGCATTCATCACAGATTCGATTTTTCAGTATTTTGCTAAATACTTCTCCTTCAATTTCTAGTAGAAAAATCGATCGGTAGATAGAGGTTGAAGTCTTTTCACCCTTCTTGAACAGGCTAAAAACTTTTGCGTGCTTAAACGCTTTTGGGGTATCTGATGTTCCTTCTCAAAATTTATTGAAGCTTGCATTAATTTCAGGAACCACTTGATCTTGCAGTGACTTCAGTAGATCTGCTGTGATTCCAAACGACATTGACTTAATCGCAAGTTTCGTTTATGCTCGTATAGGAGGATTGAGCGTCTCGTCTGGTGTCTCCCTGGTATCTGACCTTTGAGGTTGACATCCATGACTTTTCTCTCTTTGAAGAGTTCTTAATAATGCAATTTAAACTGCATGTTGATTGGCCCGATTGATTTCCTGGCTCTGTAATGCATGCCAGGTGATGCGTTAAGTTCTTAGTGTCTCTTTCAGCACTCGATACGCCTCTCTCATGGAGTTTTCAGTTGACAGGTCTTCAAAACGATGAAGATTCGCCTCAACCGCCGGATCCTTGCACTCTTTCGTAATGAGTTTTACCTCCCGATTGAATGCCATGAGCCTACTTTTCAGGTCCGGTTTCCTCTTTGGAGCTTCTATTGATATAAATACATCGTGCATCAAACAATGCAATACAAATTTTTTTTTTCAAAAATACAACAAAATCAATCTGGAGTGAACTTTCTCAAACAGTTTAACCGCCGGGTTCTACTTTTTATTTAAAGTTGCACAAGGTAAACACTCTAGTCTCTAAGTAATCAAAGTTGTTGGCTAAAATTATTGATCTTGAAAACTACTTACTTTTCTTATTTTTTGGCATAAAAGCTGAAATTGGGAAGTCTTAGTTTCACATACAAAATGACATTTACATTGATAAATCCACAAATAATGTACAAACTATGCTGCTTTGATTCAGTATCAAATTATTGGCATCAACAATACGAAGTATCAACTAAACTTAAGGCTGTCCTGTCTACTGAATCAGAAGCTTTAACCAAATCAATGAAGATTAGTATTAAATTTGAGTCACGTGCTCCTTGGATCCTTCTTCTTACGTTGCATATTGCTTGCAACGTGCTCCTGCCAGCTCTAAAACCGAGTTTCAGGTCTCCTAGTGTTCGATCCGTGATTCTTTCAATTCGATTTTTCAGTAATTTGCTAAATACTTTTCCTTCAGTTTCTAGTAAAAAAAATCAATCTATAGATAGAGGGTGAAGTCTTTTCACCCTTTTTGAACAGGTTAAAAACTTTTGCGTCCTTAAACGCTTTTGGGGTATCTGATGTTCCTTCTCAAAATTTATTGAAGCTTGCATTGATTACAGGAACCACTTGATCTTGCAGTGACTTCAGTAGATCTGCTGTGATTCCCAACGACATTGCCTTAATCGCAAGTTTCGTTTCTGCTCGTGTAGAAGGATTGAGCGTCTCGTCTGGTGTCTCCCCTGGTATCTGACCTTTGAGGTTGACATCCATGACTTTTCTCTCTTTGAAGAGTTCTTGATACTGCAAATTAAACTGCATGTTGTTTGGCCCGATTGATTTCCTGGCTCTGTAATGCCAGGTGATGCGTTAAGTTCTTAGTGTCTCTTTCAGCACTCGATACGCCTCTCTCATGGAGTTTTCAGTTGACCGGTCTTCAAAACGATGAAGATTCGCCTCAACCGCCGGATCCTTGCACTCTTTCGTAATGATTTTTACCTCCCGATTGAATGCCATGAGCCTACTTTTCAGGTCCGGGTTCCTCTTTGGAGCTTCTTTTGATATAAATACATCTTGCATCAAACAATGCAATACAAAAATTTTTTTCAAAAATACAACAAAGTCAATCTGGAGTGAACTTTCTCTAACAGTTTAACCGCCGGGTTCTACTTTTTATTTAAAGTGGCACAAGGGAAACACTATAGTCTCTAAGTATTCAAAGTTATTGATCTTGAAAACTCGAAAGTCGCAAAAAAAGCAAAATAAATAATTGAACTGTTTTTTAAGTACTGAAATTGTCTAGCCGTTAACATTTTCATTAGGCTGTTCAAAATTTTTTCAAGTTCTACAAAATTCAAAAGATTGAATCTTTAAGGAAATTGATTTGAGTGGTGCAGCTTACAAAAAGATGTTGATTAAACTGTTCCTTATACTTTCTACGTCTTTCAAAATACTTAGTGATTGTTTGAGTGTGCTAATCTGATATGACGACAGCATAAACTCAGCTAGTAAACGTGCAATTATGCACCGTCACTCAAACTCTCCCTGAGCTCTGCCAGTTCTCTCGCACTATCAAGAATTCTCTCAGTTTTCCTTCTGATTGATTCGGTTTTTGCCTCTGCTTTTCTAACTTTTGCCCTTTTGCTCATTACAGTTGCCCTTTCGACCACTATCAGAATAGCAAGGTCTGAGTGATAGCTGTCGCCCCAGGAGCTTCTGGTATCATCGATCTACAGGGAGGTCCTTCCTTTGCCTGCGCTAATTATGGCGTAGTCTTTCAATGATAGTTCTACAAGTCGTAGATGCCTCCACGTACAAGCTCTGAGGGCTGGTTTTCGGAAAAAAAAAACATTTTCAATTCTCAACTTTCTCTCTAGGCACCATTCGCTCAGCATCATTCCATTCCGACTAGTTTCATCACCAATCGTGTGAGATTCAACAATTTTTGGCATGAGTGCGCTAGTCTCGCTGCCTATAGCTGCATTAAAATCACCAATTATAATAAGCGAGAAGACGTCTTTGAGATCGACATTTCTGACCTTTTCTAAGTACTCGGCGTACTCGTTCTCATCCGCATTTTCGGTTGGTGGATAAGTCGAAATTAATTTCATTTTTGCACCGCAGATTTCGAACCATCTCACAATCTCAGATTTCGAACCAATTTTTTGGAGAATACGCTTTAAATTTGAAACATCTGACACATGAGTCGTACAAGAATCCTACACAATTCTCAGTCCTTTTCGCGTTTTGATCCACTCCGCTATGAGTGATTGTGAAACTTTTGCAACACTTCCTTGTATCAAATCCTCAGAGGTGCGTCTCATTTAAGGCGATTAGGCTGATTTTCCTACTAATCATGGTTTCAGTCACAGTATCAAGAAACTCCTCCTGACATGTACTTCGGCATTTTTAGTGCGTAGTCTCAACGTTTTAGTCCTGTACAATTGGCCCTGCTATTCCACGACGTTGTCTCCGGGCAGACGAACTGATTAAGATCCCCCGGTTGTACAGTGCATCTCTGCACATCCTGTCACGATCGTTTCTTTTCTTATTTCTATCTTTCATTTTTGCTAACCAGGTAATTACTTTTTGACACTGTGGTAGGCGCCCTGCCTGTTCCGCAGGAACACTCCCAATTACAATTTCTGGCACTTCGGGCTTGTGACCGGTATCTAGTTGGGTCATGAGCAACAGTAAAGCATATGTCACCTTCTCTTTGGGAGCTTCTATTGATATAATAACATCGTGCATCAAACAATACAATACAGAAAAACCTTTCGAAAATTCCACAAAATCAATTTGGAGCGAACTGTCTCAAACAGTTTAATCGCCTGGTTCTACTTTTTAATTAAAGTTGCACAAGGTAAACACTCTAGTCTCTAAGTATTCAAAGTTGTTGGCTAAAGTTATTGATCTTGAAAACTACTTACTTCTCTTATTTTTTGGCATAAAAGCTGAAATTGGGAAGTCTTAGTTTCACATACAAAATGAAATTTACATTGATAAATCCGCAAATAATGTACAAAATATGCTGCTTTGATTCAATATCAAATTATTGGCATCAACAATATGAAATATCAACTAAACTAAGTGCTGTCCTGTCCACTGACTCAGAAGCTTTAACCAAATCAATGAAGATTAGTATTAACTTTGAGTCACGTACTCCTTGGATCTTCTTACGATTCATATTGATTGCAACGTGCTCCTGCCAGCTCTAAAACCGAGTTTCAGGTCTCCTAGTGTTCGATCCGTGATTCTTTCAATTCGATTTTTCAGTAATTTGCTAAATACTTTTCCTTCAGTTTCTAGTAAAAAAATCAATCTATAGATAGAGGGTGAAGTCTTTTCACCCTTTTTGAACAGGTTAAAAACTTTCGCGTCCTTAAACGCTTTTGGGGTATCTGATGTTCCTTCTCAAAATTTATTGAAGCTTGCATTGATTACAGGAACCACTTGATCTTGCAGTGACTTCAGTAGATCTGCTGTGATTCCCAACGACATTGACTTAATCGCAAGTTTCGTTTCTGCTCGTGTAGAAGGATTGAGCGTCTCGTCTGGTGTCTCCCCTGGTATCTGACCTTTGAGGTTGACATCCATGACTTTTCTCTCTTTGAAGAGTTCTTGATAATGCAAATTAAACTGCATGTTGTTTGGCCCGATTGATTTCCTGGCTCTGTAATGCCAGGTGATGCGTTAAGTTCTTAGTCTCTTTCAGCACTCGATACGCCTCTCTCATGGAGTTTTCAGTTGACAGGTCTTCAAAACGATGAAGATTCGCCTCAACCGCCGGATCCTTGCACTCTTTCGTAATGAGTTTTACCTCCCGATTGAATGCCATGAGCCTACTTTTCAGGTCCGGGTTCCTCTTTGGAGCTTCTTTTGATATAAATACATCTTGCATCAAACAATGCAATACAAAAAATTTTTTCAAAAATACAACAAAGTCAATCTGGAGTGAACTTTCTCTAACAGTTTAACCGCCGGGTTCTACTTTTTATTTAAAGTTGCACAAGGGAAACACTATAGTCTCTAAGTATTCAAAGTTATTGATCTTGAAAACTCGAAAGTCGCAAAAAAAGCAAAATAAATAATTGAACTGTTTTTTAAGTACTGAAATTGTCTAGCTGTTAACATTTTTATTAGGCTGTTCAAAATTTTTTCAAGTTCTACAAAATTCAAAAGATTGAATCTTTAAGGAAATTGATTTGAGTGGTGCAGCTTACAAAAAGATGTTGATTAAACTGTTCCTTATACTTTCTACGTCTTTCAAAATACTTAGTGATTGTTTGAGTGTGCTAATCTGATATGATGACAGCATAAACTCAGCTAGTAAACGTGCAATTATGCACCGTCACTCAAACTCTCCCTGAGCTCTGCCAGTTCTCTCGCACTATCAAGAATTCTCTCAGTTTTCCTTCTGATTGATTCGGTTTTTGCCTCTGCTTTTCTAACTTTTGCCCTTTTGCTCATTACAGTTGCCCTTTCGACCACTATCAGCATAGCAAGGTCTGAGTGATAGCTGTCGCCCCAGGAGCTTCTGGTATCATCGATCTACAGGGAGGTCCTTCCTTTGCCTGCGCTAATTATGGCGTAGTCTTTCAATGATAGTTCTACAAGTCGTAGATGCCTCCACGTACAAGCTCTGAGGGCTGGTTTTCGGAAAAAAAAAACATTTTCAATTCTCAACTTTCTCTCTAGGCACCATTCGCTCAGCATCATTCCATTCCGACTAGTTTCATTACCAATCGTGTGAGATTCAACAATTTTTGGCATGAGTGCGCTAGTCTCGCTGCCTATAGCTGCATTAAAATCACCAATTATAATAAGCGAGAAGACGTCTTTGAGATCGACATTTCTGACCTTTTCTAAGTACTCGGCGTACTCGTTCTCATCCGCATTTTCGGTTGGTGGATAAGTCGAAATTAATTTCATTTTTGCACCGCAGATTTCGAACCATCTCACACAATTTTTTGGAGAATACGCTTTAAATTTGAAACATCTGACACATGAGTCGTACAAGAATCCTACACAATTCTCAGTCCTTTTCGCGTTTTGATCCACTCCGCTATGAGTGATTGTGAAACTTTTGCAACACTTCCTTGTATCAAATCCTCAGAGGTGCGTCTCATTTAAGGCGATTAGGCTGATTTTCCTACTAATCATGGTTTCAGTCACAGTATCAAGAAACTCCTCCTGACATGTACTTCGGCATTTTTAGTGCGTAGTCTCAACGTTTTAGTCCTGTACAATTGGCCCTGCTATTCCACGACGTTGTCTCCGGGCAGACGAACTGATTAAGATCCCCCGGTTGTACAGTGCATCTCTGCACATCCTGTCACGATCGTTTCTTTTCTTATTTCTATCTTTCATTTTTGCTAACCAGGTAATTACTTTTTGACACTGTGGTAGGCGCCCTGCCTGTTCCGCAGGAACACTCCCAATTACCATTTCTGGCACTTCGGGCTTGTGACCGGTATCTAGTTGGGTCATGAGCAACAGTAAAGCATATGTCACCTTCTCTTTGGGAGCTTCTATTGATATAATAACATCGTGCATCAAACAATACAATACAGAAAAACCTTTCGAAAATTCCACAAAATCAATTTGGAGCGAACTGTCTCAAACAGTTTAATCGCCTGGTTCTACTTTTTAATTAAAGTTGCACAAGGTAAACACTCTAGTCTCTAAGTATTCAAAGTTGTTGGCTAAAGTTATTGATCTTGAAAACTACTTACTTCTCTTATTTTTTGGCATAAAAGCTGAAATTGGGAAGTCTTAGTTTCACATACAAAATGAAATTTACATTGATAAATCCGCAAATAATGTACAAAATATGCTGCTTTGATTCAATATCAAATTATTGGCATCAACAATATGAAATATCAACTAAACTAAGTGCTGTCCTGTCCACTGACTCAGAAGCTTTAACCAAATCAATGAAGATTAGTATTAACTTTGAGTCACGTACTCCTTGGATCTTCTTACGATTCATATTGATTGCAACGTGCTCCTGCCAGCTCTAAAACCGAGTTTCAGGTCTTCTAGTGTTCGATCCGTGGTTCTTTCGATTCGATTTTTCAGTATTTTGCTAAATACTTCTTCAATTTCTAGTAGAAAAATCAATCGGTAGATAGAGGTTGAAGTCTTTTCACCCTTCTTGAACAGGCTAAAAACTTTTGCCTGCTTAAACGCTTTTGGGGTATCTGATGTTCCTTCTCAAAAATTATTGAAGCTTGCATTGAATACAGGAACCACTTGATCTTGCAGTGACTTCAGTAGATCTGCTGTGATTCCCGACGACATTGATTTAATCGCAAGTTTCGTTTCTGCTCGTGTAGGAGGATTGAGCTTCTCGTCTGGTGTCTCCCCTGGTATCTGACCTTTGAGGTTGACATCCATGACTTTTCTCTCTTTGAAGAGTTCTTGAGAATGCAATTTAAACTGCATGTTGCTTGGCCCGATTGATTTCCTGGCTCTGTAATGCCAGGTGATGCGTTAAGTTATAAGTGTCTCTTTCAAGGTAAACACAAGGTAAACACTCTAGTCTCTAAGTATTCAAAGTTGTTGGCTAAAGTTATTGATCTTGAAAACTACTTACTTTTCTTATTTTTTGGCATAAAAACTTAAATTGGGAAGTCTTATTTTCACGTACAAAATGACATTTACCTTGATAAATCCACAGGTAATGTACAAAATCTGCTGCTTTGATTCAATATCAAATTATTGGCATCAACAATACGAAGTGTCAACTAAACTTAGTGCTGTCCTGTCCACTGAATCAGAAGCTTCAACCAAATCAATGAAGATTAGTATTAACTTTGAGTCAGGTGCTCCTTGGATCCTTCTTCGTACGATTCATATTGATTGCAACGTGCTCCTGCCAGCTCTAGAACCGAGGTTCAGGTCTTCTATTGTTCGATCCGTCGTTCTTTCGATTCGATTTTTCAGTACTTTGCTAAATACTTTTTCTTCAACGTCTAGTAGAAAAATCGATCGGTAGATAGAGGGTGAAGTCTTTTCACCCTTCTTGAACAGGCTAATAACTTTTGCGTGCTTAAACGCTTTTGGGGTATCTGATGTTACTTCTCAAAAATTATTGAAGCTTGCATTGATTACAGGAACCACTTGATCTTGCAGTGACTTCAGTAGATCTGCTGTGATTCCCGACGACATTGATTTAATCGCAAGTTTCGTTTCTACTCGTGTAGGAGGATTGAGCTTCTCGTCTGGTGTCTCCCCTGGTATCTGACCTTTGAGGTTGACATCCATGACTTTTCTCTCTTTGAAGAGTTCTTAATAATGCAATTTAAACTGCATGTTGATTGGCCCGATTGATTTCCTGGCTCTGTAATGCATGCCAGGTGATGCGTTAAGTTCTTAGTGTCTCTTTCAGCACTCGATACGCCTCTCTCATGGAGTTTTCAGTTGACAGGTCTTCAAAACGATAAAGATTCGCCTCAACCGCCGGATCCTTGCACTCTTTCGTAATGAGTTTTACCTCCCGATTGAATGCCATGAGCCTACTTTTCAGGTCCGGGTTCCTCTTTGGAGCTTCTTTTGATATAAATACATCTTGCATCAAACAATGCAATACAAAAATTTTTTTCAAAAATACAACAAAGTCAATCTGCAGTGAACTTTCTCTAACAGTTTAACCGCCTGGTTGAATGGTATTATTTTGATAAAGATCAGATAAAAGAAACTCATGCAAATATCGATTTAAAAAAAAAACCTAAAACCTCAGAATTTCTTTTATCTGATCTTTATCAAAATAATACCATTCAACCAGGCGTGTTTTTTTCAGTGTTTCGTTAGAAAGACAAAACTTCTAATTATAAACCCTCTGTATGACATACGTATAGTTTTCTTTAGGATTAGATGAAAAAAACTTGTGCGAACATCGATTTAAATTTTTAAGATCATTACGATTGTGCCTTTAGTCTTCATTTTATGACCTCCGCTAATGTAGATTGCCTGAAGCCCCTTTCCGTCTAGCTTCTCGTGGAGCGCTTCTTTCAGGGCGTCCCTAGTTTCCTTTTGACTTCTAGGGGTCAAATTCCCGACTTCTCCACGTAATTTGGCAGCTTTCCTCATTTGATCTTGAAGAAGTGAGGTTTCCGCCACATCAGCCAGTATCACATCCTTTGAGCTTGCCAGTCTAACCAATCGTTGCTCTTTACGTTGCGCGGTATACAAACTTTAAGTAGGGGGATGCCCAACCCTCCTGCTATCTCCTCAGCATAGAACATCTCAACCGGTGTTTCCGAGGGCCAGTTGAGAATATTCCTCATTGTGCGACTCAGAACCCTGTCCCTGCCGCTCAAAACATCCTTTGTCACTGATCCCAGAGTTAGCTGGTGGAAGAGTCCGGGAATCAAGTGAGTCTTAAGGATCCAGAGTCGCTGCTGGGGTTTCAGCGGTGCCCTTCTAATTGCCATAATCTTTTCTTCCAACCGCCTGATACAAGTAACTCTGTTTCCACTAGCACCCAGATCAATACTCAGGTACTTGTAGAACATCGTTACGCTCAAGGCCGGCAGGTCAATTTTATTCTGCAGGCAGTGATTCTGTACACTCTTCAACACCGTGTACTTTCTCGAGCATTTTGGACACTGATAGAAGCCCGGCGCACTTGCAGTTAGTATCTGATCCTCTGCAACCGCCTCTTGATCTCGTTCGGTTTCTCTTCTTGATCTCGTTCGGTTTCTCTTTTTCCTTGATTTCGTTCGTATTGATCGATTCGGTGAGTCTGACCTGTAAGAAGATCCCATTGTCATCTTTTTCAACAACAACATCAGTACTTTTGATTAGGTGCACTGAGGATGAGCCAGGGCAACATGACTCTTCAACCATCCAAGTGTCTTGTACTACTTCTTACACCATGCAGCTGGACAGTTGTAGCTATCTTTCGGGATTATTGCGGTGAACCGGGTTATCTGGAGATTGTCTTTTTCTTTCAGTGCCGCATGGCCCCTTCTCAGATGTCTTAGCATTTTTTTCTCTCAATGAAGTTTAATGAGCAATTCCCCGCTTCACAGGGTAAAATTTGTGGGCGTGAGCCGACCATCCTTTGAGTACTCTGGTCGACCTCGTTATACTTGAGTGGTTTCATATTTTTCATCAACTCGTCTTTCCTGATGATCCCAAGCCTTTCTAGGTCTAAGTTTAAGGCTCGCAGCCAGTCCTTCGCATACACTTGCTTTTCACAGCTTGAGAGTTGACAGCATCTTCTTTGAGCTTCACAATTAAGGCTCAAAGATTTGCCCGTCGTACAGCTAACTCCACTTCTATACTCTTTAAAGGTACTTTTTCTGCAATTTCGACATTTGTGCAGCTTTTTTTCGCTGTATTGCTTCAGGAGCATTCTTCTGGTCTTGTTGAGCGCAGCGTCTAACTTTCCAAAATGCGCAGCGTCTAACTTTCCAAAATCAACTTTTCTAATTACAGCTGTCTCAAGACCATACAGTAGAATGGGTTTGATAAAGGTCTCTACTAACTTTACTTTAGTTTTTTTTTCATTGAGCCGCTTGTTAGTGCTGGTCTCATTTTGCAAGTTCGGTCCGTGCTTCTCTGCAGTTGTTGGAAACTGCTTCACTGATCTCTCCTTCAACATTTAAAGCGCTTCCTAGATAGATAAAAGATCTCACCTCTTTTATCTTTGCATCATTAAGGGTGATATCACTAGGGCCATCACTATTGACCACCATTACTCCATTCATCGTGAGTGATATCTCCATCCCTGCTCTCTGGACTTCACTTTTTTTGGACATATTGCAAAAATTGTTTCATAATGTTTTATTTTGTTATCAACCAACGTCAGGGCCTTAGAGTTCTCAGTCATACGCCGGATTGTCAAAAATTTCGGCAGCGATGGAATTGTTCTGCTCACAAGCAAATCTATCCTTACATATATGGAATAAAAGACCCCTAAAGGAGTTAGTTGACGATATCTTACCACTTCTGTTCTTTAAGTCGTTCACTTAATTGATTGTTAGAGTATGGTTCAGATTTGCGAAACATCTGTTTTTTTAAATAGTTCAGTCCAAAATTTTCCTCGTAATACTTCTCCAAATCTGTAGCTTCACTTGAAAGACTATAAGACTTAAGGCTAACTAAGCAACCTGTTGAACTACAAGAAATGTTTCTGTTAATAAACGGTTTTTGGAACGCAGCCCCATAAAACGTACCGATATCTTCCAGGTCGTGTTCAATTGCCTCTTGTACTTGAGCTCTCATCTCCTCGTTAGTTACCAATGAGCAGGTGCCCTTGAAGTGGAACAACGGACTTCTCAACCGTTGTGTCCGAGGGCCAGTTGAGAATATTCCTCACTGTGCGTCTCAGAACCATGTCCATGGCGCTCAAAACATCCTTTGTCACTGATCACAGAGTTAGCTGGTGGAAGAGTCCAGGAATCAAGTGAGTCTTAAGGATCCAGAGTCGCTGCTGGGATTTCAGCGGTGCCTTTCTAATTGCCATAATCTTTTCTTCCAACCGCCTGATACAAGTAACTCTGTTTCCACTAGCACCCAGATCAATACTCAGGTACTTGTAGAACATCGTTACGCTCAAG
This sequence comes from Symsagittifera roscoffensis, assembly GCF_963678635.1. Lineage (NCBI taxonomy): Eukaryota > Metazoa > Xenacoelomorpha > Acoela > Convolutidae > Symsagittifera > Symsagittifera roscoffensis. The sequence continues at coordinate 53,228,809 of NC_087067.1, read as the reverse complement.
GCCGGCAGGTCAATTTTATTCTGCAGGCAGTGATTCTGTACACTCTTCAACACCGTGTACTTTCTCGAGCATTTTGGACACTGATAGAAGCCCGGCGCACTTGCAGTTAGTATCTGATCCTCTGCAACCGCCTCTTGATCTCGTTCGGTTTCTCTTCTTGATCTCGTTCGGTTTCTCTTTTTCCTTGATTTCGTTCGTATTGATCGATTCGGTGAGTCTGACCTGTAAGAAGATCCCATTGTCATCTTTTTCAACAACAACATCAGTACTTTTGATTAGGTGCACTGAGGATGAGCCAGGGCAACATGACTCTTCAACCATCCAAGTGTCTTGTACTACTTCTTACACCATGCAGCTGGACAGTTGTAGCTATCTTTCGGGATTATTGCGGTGAACCGGGTTATCTGGAGATTGTCTTTTTCTTTCAGTGCCGCATGGCCCCTTCTCAGATGTCTTAGCATTTTTTTCTCTCAATGAAGTTTAATGAGCAATTCCCCGCTTCACAGGGTAAAATTTGTGGGCGTGAGCCGACCATCCTTTGAGTACTCTGGTCGACCTCGTTATACTTGAGTGGTTTCATATTTTTCATCAACTCGTCTTTCCTGATGATCCCAAGCCTTTCTAGGTCTAAGTTTAAGGCTCGCAGCCAGTCCTTCGCATACACTTGCTTTTCACAGCTTGAGAGTTGACAGCATCTTCTTTGAGCTTCACAATTAAGGCTCAAAGATTTGCCCGTCGTACAGCTAACTCCACTTCTATACTCTTTAAAGGTACTTTTTCTGCAATTTCGACATTTGTGCAGCTTTTTTTCGCTGTATTGCTTCAGGAGCATTCTTCTGGTCTTGTTGAGCGCAGCGTCTAACTTTCCAAAATGCGCAGCGTCTAACTTTCCAAAATCAACTTTTCTAATTACAGCTGTCTCAAGACCATACAGTAGAATGGGTTTGATAAAGGTCTCTACTAACTTTACTTTAGTTTTTTTTTTCATTGAGCCGCTTGTTAGTGCTGGTCTCATTTTGCAAGTTCGGTCCGTGCTTCTCTGCAGTTGTTGGAAACTGCTTCACTGATCTCTCCTTCAACATTTAAAGCGCTTCCTAGATAGATAAAAGATCTCACCTCTTTTATCTTTGCATCATTAAGGGTGATATCACTAGGGCCATCACTATTGACCACCATTACTCCATTCATCGTGAGTGATATCTCCATCCCTGCTCTCTGGACTTCACTTTTTTTGGACATATTGCAAAAATTGTTTCATAATGTTTTATTTTGTTATCAACCAACGTCAGGGCCTTAGAGTTCTCAGTCATACGCCGGATTGTCAAAAATTTCGGCAGCGATGGAATTGTTCTGCTCACAAGCAAATCTATCCTTACATATATGGAATAAAAGACCCCTAAAGGAGTTAGTTGACGATATCTTACCACTTCTGTTCTTTAAGTCGTTCACTTAATTGATTGTTAGAGTATGGTTCAGATTTGCGAAACATCTGTTTTTTTAAATAGTTCAGTCCAAAATTTTCCTCGTAATACTTCTCCAAATCTGTAGCTTCACTTGAAAGACTATAAGACTTAAGGCTAACTAAGCAACCTGTTGAACTACAAGAAATGTTTCTGTTAATAAACGGTTTTTGGAACGCAGCCCCATAAAACGTACCGATATCTTCCAGGTCGTGTTCAATTGCCTCTTGTACTTGAGCTCTCATCTCCTCGTTAGTTACCAATGAGCAGGTGCCCTTGAAGTGGAACAACGGACTTCTCAACCGTTGTGTCCGAGGGCCAGTTGAGAATATTCCTCACTGTGCGTCTCAGAACCATGTCCATGGCGCTCAAAACATCCTTTGTCACTGATCACAGAGTTAGCTGGTGGAAGAGTCCAGGAATCAAGTGAGTCTTAAGGATCCAGAGTCGCTGCTGGGATTTCAGCGGTGCCTTTCTAATTGCCATAATCTTTTCTTCCAACCGCCTGATACAAGTAACTCTGTTTCCACTAGCACCCAGATCAATACTCAGGTACTTGTAGAACATCGTTACGCTCAAGGCCGGCAGGTCAATTTTATTCTGCAGGCAGTGATTCTGTACACTCTTCAACACCGTGTACTTTCTCGAGCATTTTGGACACTGATAGAAGCCCGGCGCACTTGCAGTTAGTATCTGATCCTCTGCAACCGCCTCTTGATCTCGTTCGGTTTCTCTTCTTGATCTCGTTCGGTTTCTCTTTTTCCTTGATTTCGTTCGTATTGATCGATTCGGTGAGTCTGACCTGTAAGAAGATCCCATTGTCATCTTTTTCAACAACAACATCAGTACTTTTGATTAGGTGCACTGAGGATGAGCCAGGGCAACATGACTCTTCAACCATCCAAGTGTCTTGTACTACTTCTTACACCATGCAGCTGGACAGTTGTAGCTATCTTTCGGGATTATTGCGGTGAACCGGGTTATCTGGAGATTGTCTTTTTCTTTCAGTGCCGCATGGCCCCTTCTCAGATGTCTTAGCATTTTTTTCTCTCAATGAAGTTTAATGAGCAATTCCCCGCTTCACAGGGTAAAATTTGTGGGCGTGAGCCGACCATCCTTTGAGTACTCTGGTCGACCTCGTTATACTTGAGTGGTTTCATATTTTTCATCAACTCGTCTTTCCTGATGATCCCAAGCCTTTCTAGGTCTAAGTTTAAGGCTCGCAGCCAGTCCTTCGCATACACTTGCTTTTCACAGCTTGAGAGTTGACAGCATCTTCTTTGAGCTTCACAATTAAGGCTCAAAGATTTGCCCGTCGTACAGCTAACTCCACTTCTATACTCTTTAACGGTACTTTTTCTGCAATTTCGACATTTGTGCAGCTTTTTTTCGCTGTATTGCTTCAGGAGCATTCTTCTGGTCTTGTTGAGCGCAGCGTCTAACTTTCCAAAATGCGCAGCGTCTAACTTTCCAAAATCAACTTTTCTAATTACAGCTGTCTCAAGACCATACAGTAGAATGGGTTTGATAAAGGTCTCTACTAACTTTACTTTAGTTTTTTTTTCATTGAGCCGCTTGTTAGTGCTGGTCTCATTTTGCAAGTTCGGTCCGTGCTTCTCTGCAGTTGTTGGAAACTGCTTCACTGATCTCTCCTTCAACATTTAAAGCGCTTCCTAGATAGATAAAAGATCTCACCTCTTTTATCTTTGCATCATTAAGGGTGATATCACTAGGGCCATCACTATTGACCACCATTACTCCATTCATCGTGAGTGATATCTCCATCCCTGCTCTCTGGACTTCACTTTTTTTGGACATATTGCAAAAATTGTTTCATAATGTTTTATTTTGTTATCAACCAACGTCATCAACCAACGTCAGGGCCTTAGAGTTCTCAGTCATACGCCGGATTGTCAAAAATTTCGGCAGCGATGGAATTGTTCTGCTCACAAGCAAATCTATCCTTACATATATGGAATAAAAGACCCCTAAAGGAGTTAGTTGACGATATCTTACCACTTCTGTTCTTTAAGTCGTTCACTTAATTGATTGTTAGAGTATGGTTCAGATTTGCGAAACATTTGTTTTTTTAAATAGTTCAGTCCAAAATTTTCCTCGTAATACTTCTCCAAATCTGTAGCTTCACTTGAAAGACTATAAGACTTAAGGCTAACTAAGCAACCTGTTGAACTACAAGAAATGTTTCTGTTAATAAACGGTTTTTGAAACGCAGCCCCATAAAACGTACCGATATCCTCCAGGTCGTGTTCAATTGCCTCTTGTACTTGAGCTCTCATCTCCTCGTTAGTTACCAATGAGCAGGTGCCCTCACTGGGGGACTAGTTTATTACGAAATGTTTGTTGTTTTTGGAGCATCCGACTTCGACCAATGAATCATTGTCGGACTCATTCTGTTCCGATCGGTCAACGTTTTTTATCATTTGGGGTGACGGGCTGCTAAGGCAACCAATATTGTTTTCTTCATTTTTTTCTGATATGAAGTCACACAAGTTCTCGTCAAAAATCTGTCTAAATTTGAAAACTGCGTTTTTCATTTCAATCAGTTTTTCTTTCTCTGATACATAATTGAACATAGACGTGCGTGGCTGATGATTCAAGGATTTTGAATAAAAATCTGAGTTGTTGGCTTGCCCTACCTTCTTTCAAACACGCCTTCAAATTAGTTCAGTGAATTTTTCTACTCATAGTTGAACCTATGTTATTCAAACCATACGTGGTTAGTACACGACATAGTGGATTGTGTACCATCGTGGATCACACACTTGTCACAAAAAAACTGTGCGTGTTGACAGTTTGCATTTGTAAGGAAGTTCGCCGATAGTTATCGTCGAACAGGGGCAATTCAATGGATACAGAACAGACTTACAACCTATTTCGTAAGACCCTTATTCACAAATTTGTGAATCGTTTTTCAATTTAATTCTTAAATTGTCTCGAAAATTTTGAAAAACTTGACTATATCTGACACAATGAAAGCAAAGGCCATTTGTCCTCTGTGTACATTTTTATGGTTAGTTAGATAAATAAGCCTGTCTCCAGTTTCATCCAATTTGATGTTTTCACTATAATCCCACTCTGCAACCGTTACGTTTGTTATCCACTCCGATCTTTGCCCCGTTCGATAAATCAAGTAAGCCATTAAATAGTATTGAAGTTCCGATCTTTGCCCCGTTCGATAAATCAAGTAAGCCATTAAATAGTATTGAAGTTCAAGCAATCTTGCTTGGACACCGATTCTCTTTTTTGAATTATCTCTAAAACACCGATGCTTTCATCGTTACCATCAAATAAGGTTTTAACGATTTGCATCATGTCTTTCCATGTCTTACTATGAATGTCTTTGTCCATCATCATATGTACTAGTTTTTTATTCGCGCTTTGTCCATCATCATATGTACTAGTTTTTTATTCGCGGTTTCTTTTGAGTTCGCTGTATCAGTTACCTAAAGCTTTTTCTATTCTGTCTAGCGCCATGTTACAATCTTGCTCTACCTCACTCCAATTATACCACTGAAATTTCTGTTATTTAATTGAAGAAAATTATGATTTTCTTCATTGGAATCCAAAACTTTGTCAAGAAAAGATTCCAGTGCGTTGATCCAAAATAGAGGGTTACGTAATAGAAACAAAACCCAAACACCGTTTTCAAGCTGCTTTGCTGAAAGAAGTTTCCGAGCTTATGTCATCGTGCTATCCTCATCAGGAATAGAATCCCGATCTTTTATCGAAGAAGCAAGCATTATCGGAAGCTTACTTAAACTTGCTATTTTGTGGTTCACAGTCCTGCATCCTAAGCTTTGACTTAGGTCAGATTTGAATTCTGCTGTTCTACCCGCATAAAAACCAGAGTTTACAGCATTAAACTTAGCGGACCCTTTTGTGTAATTGTACTTTCTAACTTTACCAACGCTAAGCTTGAAAACACTGTCGTTCCGAAGTTCTTTCATGATTTCATGACGTGATCTATTTTAACTTTGTGATTGACTTCTGTTAGTGTACTCAAGCATTGCGTATGTGAGTTTAATACAGTTTTCCAACGAAATTTGATTAAAAAGTGTTACAGGAACCAGTTGATCTAATCAAATCTCGTTGGAAAACTGTATTAAACTCACATACGCAATGCTTGAGTACACTAACAGAAGTCAATCACAAAGTTAAAATAGATCACGTCATGAAATCATGAAAGAACTTCGGAACGACAGGGTTTTCAAGCTTAGCGTTGGTAAAGTTAGAAAGTACAATTACACAAAAGGGTCCGCTAAGTTTAATGCTGTAAACTCTGGTTTTTATGCGGGTAGAACAGCAGAATTCAAATCTGACCTAAGTCAAAGCTTAGGATGCAGGACTGTGAACCACAAAATAGCAAGTTTAAGTAGAGAATCAGAGACAATTAAATTACCGCAGAAGTAGAATCAAATATCACAGAAATAAAAAGCTACTTCGTCAAAAAACTAAAAAGTGTTACAGGAACCAGTTGATCTAGTTTTTTGACGAAGTAGCTTTTTATTTCTGTGATATTTGATTCTACTTCTGCGGTAATTTAATTGTCTCTGATTCTCTATTTTTTGGTAGAAGATCATTAGTATTTGAATAAACTGATTCTCCGTCAATATTTGAAAGCACTTCACATAATGGTTATGTTCTGGCTTCTAATTGTGCAGCCTCGACCAGTGTTTCAGAACCTTGACTTTCAGCGTTTTCACTAACCTCTCTATTTTTTTTGAGAGTTCAGGTTTCTTGAGTTTAAGGCTCGCAGCCAGTCCTTTGCATACACTTGCTTTTCACAGCTTGAGAGTTGACAGCATCTACTTTGAGCTTCACAATTAAGGCTCAAAGATTTGCCCGTCGTACAGCTAACTCCACTTCTATACTCTTTAACGGTACTTTTTCTGCAATTTCGACATTTGTGCAGCTTTTTTTGCTGTATTGCTTTAGGAGCATTCTTCTGGTCTTGTTGAGCGCAGCGTCTAACCTTCCAAAATCAACTTTTCTAATTACAGCTGTGTCAAGACCATACAGTAGAATGAGTTTGATAAAGGTCCCTACTAACTTTACTTTCGTTTTTTTTTTCATTGAGCCGCTTGTTAGTGCTGGTCTCATTTTGCAAGTTCGGTCCGTGCTTATCTGCAGTTGTTGGAAACTGCTTCACTGATCTCTCCTTCAACATTTAAAGCGCTTCCTAGATAGATAAAAGACTCACCTCTTTTATCTTTGCATCATTAAGGGTGATATCACTAGGGCCATCACTATTGACCATCATTACTCCATTCATCGTGAGTGATATCTCCATCCCTGCTCTCTGGACTTCACTTTTTTGGACATATTGTAAAAATTGTTTCATAATGTTTTATTTTGTTATCAATCAACGTCAGGGCCTTAGAGTTCTCAGTCATACGCCGGAACTTGTTGTCAAAAATTTCGGCAGCGATGGAATTGTTCTGCTCACAAGCAAATCTATCCTTGCATATATGGAATAAAAGACCCCTAAAGGAGTTAGTTGACGATATCTTACCACTTCTCTTCTTTAAGTCGTTCACTTAATTGATTGTTAAAGTATGGTTCAGATTTGCGAAACATTTGTTTTTTTTTAAATAGTTCAGTCCAAAATTTTCCTCGTAATACTTCTCCAAATCTTTAGCTCTACTTGAAAGACTATAAGACTTAAGGCTAACTAAGCAACCTGTTGAACTACAAGAAATGTTTCTGTTAATAAGCGGTTTTTGAAACGCAGCCCCATAAAACGTACCGATATCCTCCAGGTCGTGTTCAATTGCCTCTTGTACTTGAGCTCTCATCTCCTCGTTAGTTACCAATGAGCAGGTGCCCTCACTAGGGGACTAGTTTATTACGAAATGTTTGTTGTTTTTGGAGCATCCGACTTCGACCAATGAATCCTTGTCGGACTCATTCTGTTCCGATCGGTCAACGTTTTTTATCATTTGGGGTGACGGGCTGCTAAGGCAACCAATATTGTTTTCTTCATTTTTTTCTGATATGAAGTCACACAAGTTCTCGTCAAAAATCTGTCTAAATTTGAAAACCGCGTTTTTCATTTCAATTAGTTCTTCTTTCTCTGATTCATAATTGGACATAGACGTGCGTGGCTGATGATTCAAGGATTTTGAATAAAAATCTGAGTTGTTGGCTTGCCCTACCTTCTTTCAAACACGCCTTCAAATTAGTTCAGTGAATTTTTCTACTCATAGTTGAACCTATGTTATTCAAACCATACGTGGTTAGTACACGACATAGTGGATTGTGTACCATCGTGGATCACACACTTGTCACAAAAAAACTCTGCGTGTTGACAGTTTGCATTTGTAAGGAAGTTCGCCGATAGTTATCGTCGAACAGGGGCAATTCAATGGATACAGAACAGACTTACAACCTATTTCGTAAGACCCTTATTCACAAATTTGTGAATCGTTTTTCAATTTAATTCTTAAATTGTCTCGAAAATTTTGAAAAACTTGACTATATCTGACACAATGAAAGCAAAGGCCATTTGTCCTCTGTGTACATTTTTATGGTTAGTTAGATAAATAAGCCTGTCTCCAGTTTCATCCAATTTGATGTTTTCACTATAATCCCACTCTGCAACCGTTACGTTTGTTATCCACTCCGATCTTTGCCCCGTTCGATAAATCAAGTAAGCCATTAAATAGTATTGAAGTTCAAGCAATCTTGCTTGGACACCGATTCTCTTTTTTGAATTATCTCTAAAACACCGATGCTTTCATCGTTTCCATCAAATAAGGTTTTAACGATTTGCATCATGTCTTTCCATGTCTTACTATGAATGTCTTTGTCCATCATCATATGTACTAGTTTTTTATTCGCGCTTTCTCTTGAGTTCGCTGTATGATTTACCTAAAGCTTTTTCTATTCTGTCTAGCGCCATGTTACAATCTTGCTCTACCTCACTCCAATTATACCATGTTACAATCTTGCTCTACCTCACTCCAATTATACCACTGAAATTTCTGTTATTTAATTGAAGAAAATTATGATTTTCTTCATTGGAATCCAAAACTTTGTCAAGAAAAGATTCCAGTGCGTTGATCCAAAATAGAGGGTTACGTAATAGAAACAAAACCCAAACACCGTTTTCAAGCTGCTTTGCTGAAAGAAGTTTCCGCGCTTATGTCATCGTGCTATCCTCATCAGGAATAGAATCCCGATCTTTTATCGAAGAAGCAAGCATTATCGGAAGCTTACTTAAACTTGCTATTTTGTGGTTCACAGTCCTGCATCCTAAGCTTTGACTTAGGTCAGATTTGAATTCTGCTGTTCTACCCGCATACAAACCAGAGTTCACAGCATTAAACTTAGCGGACCCTTTGTGTAATTGTACTTTCTAACTTTACCAACGCTAAGCTTGAAAACCCTGTCGTTCCGAAGTTCTTTCATGATTTCATGACGTGATCTATTTTTAACTTTGTGATTGTCTTCTGTTAGTGTACTCAAGCATTGCGTATGTGAGTTTAATACAGTTTTCCAACGAAATTTGATTAGATCAACTGGTTCCTGTAACACTTTTTAGTTTTTTGACGAAGTAGCTTTTTATTTCTGTGATATTTGATTCTACTTCTGCGGTAATTTAATTGTCTCTGATTCTCTATTTTTTGCTAGAAGATCATTAGTATTTGAATAAACTGATTCTCCGTCAATATTTGAAAGCGCTTCACATAATGGTTATGTTCTGGCTTCTAATTGTGCAGCCTCGACCAGTGTTTCAGAACCTTGACTTTCAGCGTTTTGACTAACCTCTCTATTTTTTTTGAGAGTTCAGGTTTCTTGAGTTTAAGGCTCGCAGCCAGTCCTTTGCATACACTTGCTTTTCACAGCTTGAGAGTTGACAGCATCTACTTTGAGCTTCACAATTAAGGCTCAAAGATTTGCCCGTCGTACAGCTAACTCCACTTCTATACTCTTTAACGGTACTTTTTCTGCAATTTCGGCATTTGTGCAGCTTTTTTTGCTGTATTGCTTCAGGAGCATTCTTCTGGTCTTGTTGAGCGCAGCGTCTAACTTTCCAAAATCAACTTTTCTAATTACAGCTGTCTCAAGACCATACAGTAGAATGGGTTTGATAAAGGTCTCTACTAACTTTACTTTCGTTTTTTTTTTCATTGAGCCACTTGTTAGTGCTGGTCTCATTTAACAAGTTCGGTCCGTGCTTCTCTGCAGTTGTTGGAAACTGCTTCACTGATCTCTCCTTCAACTTTTAAAGCGCTTCCTAGATAGATAAAAGATCTCACCTCTTTTATCTTAGCATCATTAAGGGTGATATCACTAGGGTCATCACTATTGACCACCATTACTCCATTCATCGTGAGTGATATATCCATCCCTGCTCTCTGGACTTCACTTTTTTTGGACATATTGCAAAAATTGTTTCATAATATTTTATTTTGTTATCAACCAACGTCAGGGCCTTACAGTTCTCAGTCATACGCCGGAACTTGTTGTCAAAAATTTCGTCAGCGATGGAATTGTTCTGCTCACAAGCAAATCTATCCTTGCATATATTGAATAAAAGACCCCTAAAGGAGTTAGTTGACGATATCTTACCACTTCTGTTCTTTAAGTCGTTCACTTAATTGATTGTTAGAGTATGGTTCAGATTTGCGAAACATTTGTTTTTTTTAAATAGTTCAGTCCAAAATTTTCCTCGTAATACTTCTCCAAATCTGTAGCTTCACTTGAAAGACTATAAGACTTAAGGCTAACTAAGCAACCTGTTGAACTACAAGAAATGTTTCTGTTAATAAACGGTTTTTGAAACGCAGCCCCATAAAACGTACCGATATCCTCCAGGTCGTGTTCAATTGCCTCTTGTGCTTGAACTCTCATCTCCTCGTTAGTTACCAATGAGCAGGTGCCCTCACTAGGGGACTAGTTTATTACGAAATGTTTGTTGTTTTTGGAGCATCCGACTTCGACCAATGAATCATTGTCGGACTCATTCTGTTCCGATCGGTCAACGTTTTTTATCATTTGGGGTGACGGGCTGCTAAGGCAACCAATATTGTTTTCTTCATTTTTTTCTGATGTGAAGTCACACAAGTTCTCGTCAAAAATCTGTCTAAATTTGAAAACCGCGTTTTTCATTTCAATCAGTTTTTCTTTCTCTGATACATAATTGAACATAGACGTGCGTGGCTGATGATTCAAGGATTTTGAATAAAAATCTGAGTTGTTGGCTTGCCCTACCTTCATTCAAACACGCCTTCAAATTAGTTCAGTGAATTTTTCTACTCATAGTTGAACCTATGTTATCCAAACCATACGTGGTTAGTACACGACATAGTGAATTGTGCACCATCGTGGAGCGCACTTGTCACAAAAAAACTGTGCGTGTTGACAGTTTGCATTTGTAAGGAAGTTCGCCGATAGTTATCGTCGAACAGGGGCAATTCAATGGATACAGAACAGACTTACAACCTATTTCGTAAGACCCTTATTCACAAATTTGTGAATCGTTTTTCAATTTAATTCTTAAATTGTCTCGAAAATTTTGAAAAACTTGACTATATCTGACACAATGAAAGCAAAGGCCATTTGTCCTCTGTGTACATTTTTATGGTTAGTTAGATAAATAAGCCTGTCTCCAGTTTCATCAAATTTGATGTTTTCACTATAATCCCACTCTGCAACCGTTACGTTTGTTATCCACTCCGATCTTTGCCCCGTTCGATAAATCAAGTAAGCCATTAAATAGTATTGAAGTTCCGATCTTTGCCCCGTTCGATAAATCAAGTAAGCCATTAAATAGTATTGAAGTTCAAGCAATCTTGCTTGGACACCGATTCTTTTTGAATTATCTCTAAAACACCGATGCTTTCATCGTTACCATCAAATAAGGTTTTAACGATTTGCATCATGTCTTTCCATGTCTTACTATGAATGTCTTTGTCCATCATCATATGTACTAGTTTTTTATTCGCGCTTTCTTTTGAGTTCGCTGTATGACTTACCTAAAGCTTTTTCTATTCTGTCTAGCGCCATGTTACAATCTTGCTCTACCTCACTCCAATTGTACCACTGAAATTTCTGTGATTTAATTGAAGAAAATTATGATTTTCTTCATTGGAATCCAAAACTTTGTCAAGAAAAGATTCCAGTGCGTTGATCCAAAATAGAGGGTTACGTAACAGAAACAAAACCCAAACACCGTCTTCAAGCTGCTTTGCTGAAAGAAGTTTCCGCGCTTATGTCATCGTGCTATCCTCATCAGGAATAGAATACCGATCTTTTATCGAAGAAGCAAGCATTATCGGAAGCTTACTTAAACTTGCTATTTTGTGGTTCACAGTCCTGCATCCTAAGCTTTGACTTAGGTCAGATTTGAATTCTGCTGTTCTACCCGCATACAAACCAGAGTTCACAGCATTAAACTTAGCGGACCCTTTTGTGTAATTGTACTTTCTAACTTTACCAACGCTAAGCTTGAAAACCCTGTCGTTCCGAAGTTCTTTCATGATTTCATGACGTGATCTATTTTAACTTTGTGATTGACTTCTGTTAGTGTACTCAAGCATTGCGTATGTGAGTTTAATACAGTTTTCCAACGAAATTTGATTAGATCAACTGGTTCCTGTAACACTTTTTAGTTTTTTGACGAAGTAGCTTTTTATTTCTGTGATATTTGATTCTACTTCTGCGGTAATTTAATTGTCTCTGATTCTCTATTTTTTGCTAGAAGATCATTAGTATTTGAATAAACTGATTCTCCGTCAATATTTGAAAGCACTTCGCATAATGGTTATGTTCTGGCTTCTAATTGTGCAGCCTCGACCAGTGTTTCAGAACCTTGACTTTCAGCGTTTTGACTAACCTCTCTATTTTTTTGAGAGTTCAGGTTTCTTGAGTTTAAGGCTCGCAGCCAATCCTTTGCATACACTTGCTTTTCACAGCTTGAGAGTTGACAGCATCTACTTTGAGCTTCACAATTAAGGCTCAAAGATTTGCCCGTCGTACAGCTAACTCCACTTCTATACTTTTTAACGGTACTTTTTCTGCAATTTTGACATTTGTGCAGCTTTTTTTGCTGTATTGCTTCAGGAGCATTCTTCTGGTCTTGTTGAGCGCAGCGTCTAACTTTCCAAAATCAACTTTTCTAATTACAGCTGTCTCAAGACCATACAGTTGAATGGGTTTGATAAAGGTCTCTACTTTCGTTTTTTTTTTTCATTGAGCCACTTGTTAGTGCTGGTCTCATTTAACAAGTTCGGTCCGTGCTTCTCTGCAGTTGTTGGAAACTGCTTCACTGATCTCTCCTTCAACAGTTAAAGCGCTTCCTAGATAGATAAAAGATCTCACCTCTTTTATCTTTGCATCATTAAGGGTGATATCACTAGGGCCATGACTATTGACCACCATTACTCCATTCATCGTGAGTGATATCTCCATCCCTGCTCTCTGGACTTCACTTTTTTGGACATATTGTAAAAATTGTTTCATAATGTTTTATTTTGTTATCAATCAACGTCAGGACCTTAGAGTTCTCAGTCATACGCCGGAACTTGTTGTCAAAAATTTCGGCAGCGATGGAATTGTTCTGCTCACAAGCAAATCTATCCTTGCATATATTGAATAAAAGACCCCTAAAGGAGTTAGTTGACGATATCTTACCACTTCTGTTCTTTAAGTCGTTCACCTAATTGATTGTTAAAGTATCGTTCAGATTTGCGAATCATTTGTTTTTTTAAATAGTTTAGTCCAAAATTTTCCTCGTAATACTTCTCCAATTCTTTAGTTTTACTTGAAAGACTATAAGTCTTAAGGCTAACTAAGCAACCTGTTGAACTACAAGAAATGTTTCTGTTAATAAACGGTTTTTGAAACGCAGCCCCATAAAACGTACCGATATCCTCCAGGTCGTGTTCAATTGCCTCTTGTACTTGAGCTCTCATCTCCTCGTTAGTTACCAATGAGCAGGTGCCCTCACTAGGGGACTAGTTTATTACGAAATGTTTGTTGTTTTTGGAGCATCCGACTTCGACCAATGAATCATTGTCGGACTCATTCTGTTCCGATCGGTCAACGTTTTTTATCATTTGGGGTGACGGGCTGCTAAGGCAACCAATATTGTTTTCTTCATTTTTTTCTGATATGAAGTCACACAAGTTCTCGTCAAAAACCTGTCTAAATTTGAAAACCGCGTTTTCCATTTCAATCAGTTTTTTTATTTCTCTGATACATAATTGAACATAGACGTGCGTGGCTGATGATTCAAGGATTTTGAATAAAAATCTGAGTTGTTGGCTTGCCCTACCTTCATTCAAACACGCCTTCAAATTAGTTCAGTGAATTTTCTACTCATAATTGAACCTATGTTATCCAAACCATACGTGGTTAGTACACGACATAGTGGATTGTGCACCATCGTGGAGCACACACTTGTCACAAAAAAAAGTGCGTGTTGACAGTTTGCATTTGTAAGGAAGTTCGCCGATAGTTATCGTCGAACAGGGGCAATTCAATGGATACAGAACAGTACTTACAACATATTTCGTAAGACCCTTATTCACAAATTTGTGAATCATTTTTCAATTTAATTCTTAAATTGTCTCGAAACTTTTGAAAAAACTTGACTATATCTGACACAATGAAAGCAAAGGCCATTTGTCCTCTGTGTACATTTTTATGGTTAGTTAGATAAATAAGCCTGTCTCCAGTTTCATCCAATTTGATGTTTTCACTATAATCCCACTCTGCAACCGTTACGTTTGTTATCCACTCCGATCTTTGCCCCGTTCGATAAATCAAGTAAGCCATTAAATAGTATTGAAGTTCAAGCAATCTTGCTTGGACACCGATTCTCTTTTTTGAATTATCTCTAAAACACCGATGCTTTCATCGTTTCCATCAAATAAGGTTTTAACGATTTGCATCATGTCTTTCCATGTCTTACTATGAATGTCTTTGTCCATCATCATATGTACTAGTTTTTTATTCGCGCGCTTTCTCTTGAGTTCGCTGTATGATTTACCTAAAGCTTTTTCTATTCTGTCTAGCGCCATGTTACAATCTTGCTCTACCTCACTCCATGTTGCAATGCAAATGTAGAGTATAGAATGTAGAGTATAGATGCATATAAAACAATAGTATAAATGCATAAAACTGAACCAAAATGTAACAACAATAAGCACAGTTGGCCGAGTGGCCTAAGCTAACGCCGATTATATAGGTTAACAGTTGACGTAGGTTCGAGTCCCCCACCTGCCCATGTATTAATATACTAAAAACGGGGGTTACATCCTATTTTAACTGTTTTTTGGTTCTAATTCGGTTCAGCCTTGATTAAGGTTGACCGCCAAAAAGAGCAATTTGTCTCAAGGACATTACCGACCGGTTCTTGTGGCTAGCTTGCGCCGATTTGTACCAAAAACGCTCAGATGCTAAAAATGTTGTATGATGTCCTGATCAATAGAAAAATACCGAAATTATCTATTGCTTGAGTTATTTACCGATAAATATCTCATTAATTTACGAATTTGGATGCAATTATTTTCGTTTGGAGATTAGCGAGCATATTTTGGCGCCCCACAAGGGACCTAATAAATATTGAATGAAGTTATATCCCGGTTACAAACTGAGGTGGTGAAGCTTTTGTTGAGTGGCATCCCGATTGAACAGCTGAGTGAGGAGAAAGCTGCTGCAGACTCTACTTCTCCTTCATCTGTCCGGCCCTTAGAGCACTTATTCCTACAGCCCGCGGCTTGATCAACTTAGGCGCTCTTGCTGATTTTTGAGACACCCAATGGATGGTACCCGAATTTTCTTGGTAGTCTGATGGACAGGAAGTTGGAGTAGACGAAGTATTATTTGCCACAACCTATCCTGAGTTCCTGGAACTGAGACCTTCATGCAGATATACTGAATTGAGGAAATGGAGGCCTACTAACAGGTGTCGTGTTCAGTCCTGCTCGTGACTGGTTTGTGACAACTCTCAACCGGTGCCGCTAATCACCTACTTCTACATTAACTGTGTCGTGTTCTGTCGTGATCGTGACTGGTTTGTGACAACCCTCAACCGGTGCCGTCCAATCTCCAATTAAAACTGTAAGAAGTTTCCAAAACTTTTAAAACTCCAATTGTGCTATAAATTTAAATACGATGTCATTTATGATAGAAATTTTCCCGCAAGCTAGCCCCCGGTAATTTTTCTCAATACCCAAAAATTTTGGACAGTTCCGTTGAACTGAAATATCTTAGTCGGTACATAGACAAACTGACTTGACATTTTTTTCTCGATACCAAAAATTTTTAAATATACAAAAGTAAAAAATTGCCAAAAAATCCTCAAAACGTCTCCAGAATTCTGCGAAACTGTGCTGTAAGATGACACCAACCTTATGTTAAGTGGTCTGGTAGCGAAATATCAGGCAAATTAAGTTGAGTTTTTTCATCCTCAGGTTTCTTCCGCGTGTGTTGTTGGAACTTAACCAATTTGCCTGATCCCCCACCCACCATTGGTGAAACTGAAAGCCAGTTCGCTTCGAGTAAAACAAAGCCGTTTCAGCCCGTCAGATTATTGACTTCGTTGCGTGACAGTAAAGTTAAGTGGTCAGGTACGGTGATATTAAGTGAGTTAAGTTGAATTCTTTCATCCTCAGGTTTACTCCGTGTGTGTTGTTGGAGTTCAACCGACCTACTTAATTTTCCAACCCCATTGGTACTTAAGCGTAACGAAGCCGTCGCATAGGTCCCCCAAGTGTATGGTATTCATCCTAGGAGCTAGTTCTTTGGATCACGCGCTCCGAAAACTTCCCGCTCCGTCCCAGAAGCGCGTCAAAGATACTTGCTTTACGAAGCCAGGTTTAAGTTTGAATTTTAACGCTAGGGACTCTCAGAAAACGATACAGTACTACCTTCATCACTACTTGTCGCACCGTAACGACCTTGTAATTTGGCACGACGCCATTAATAACTCGATAAGTAGGCACCGCAGCAACAATAACCGCAAGCTGAGTAGTGAGCAACTTGTCAATTTGTTATTAAGGTATAGGACAAACATTTGTGCGATCGTATACTGTAGACGGAACGGAACCGAGGATATAGAGGAAAGTTTAGGTTCAACAGGTATTTTCGTTCTCAACGTCGTTAAAGACTTTATCTCTAAGCGTAAGGCTAAGGACCAGGTACTAATTGAGAAGTACAAAGAGCTTCACCAGCCTCCTTCCCTTGAGTTAAAGACTCTCCTCCTTCTAAGGCGTTATAGCGCTAATCTTAACATCCTTAAGACACGTAAGAAGCGAAACCGCTTACCCCTCAAAGCTCGGAAAGCTATAAGAAATAGGCTTCAGGTAGAAGCTTTGAGACGTCAAGTTCCCCCGTCTTGTAAGCTAATGTTGATTTACTAATGCAAATTTGATTACGTACCAAAACAGTATCTCATTTTATTGATTGTTTTCTATAAGTGAGCTTCCGTAGAATATTGTCAATTTGTGAAAAACATGGACGAAAAATTTCAAAGTAAGATACGCAAGTTATTCGAAACCCGTCTAAATCTAGAAAATGAGCTGCTTAAAGGTCACTCATTATTACTTGAGTACATTGAGAATAATAGTCGCACTACAAAAATTGATAATGCTGTTTACAAATGTAAAATTGCGTTGGAAAAAGCTGTCGACGTCAATGAGCAATTAATTAGGTTAGCGGGAAAAACGGAAAATCCTGAAAAAATTATTGCTCAGCAAGACCTTTGGCTTAAGAAAGTAACCGAAATGAACGATAAAGTAATGCACGAAGCTCAGAGTTACAAGATGAGCCTTGAACCTTCGTCATTTCCAGCAGCCGGCATTACAGGGAGCAAGGGATCTTTACAACAAACTAGGTCTGAGACATCCTCACGCTCGCACAAAACAAGTGATTCAGCAGCACGAGTATCTGAAAACAGGTCTAAGGTCTCTAATAAGTCTAAGGATAGTAGAAAGCTTGACTCACATAAGTCTGATAAATCTGCTTCCACTCGTCATACGTCGACTGTTCGCACTATGTCATCAAGTGAGAAACGGCATGAGTTAGCTTTAGTAAAACGACGCCATGAGGAGCTGGAAAGGCAGTATCAAGTATCTTTAAGACTTAAAGAGCAAGAGAACCGTCTTAAGTTCGAACAAAGTCAGCTGGAACTAGAGCAATTGGCTGAAAATCATAAAAAGCAACTAATTGAAATGGAATTGAAAGCGTTTGAACTTGAGGACAGTTCATCTGAGGTTAGCGAGAAGGTAGCGGAAAGTAACTTAACAGGAGTAAGTCAACCTATTTCAAAGGTAGCAACCGATCGAACTAATGATTGGGTAGACTCTGTTAGTTCACAAGCACCTCCCGACGTTGCTAGTGCGCCAGGTTTGCAGGCCTTCACTCATGTACCCATTTCGTCAGGACCGACGACTTCCGCCCTCCTTGCTCATGCAATTCACACCAGTAATAGTCATAACCATGAGCACACAGCATTGAGTGACCCTGGAATCCATAGTTATGGACATCGGGCTATGCCTCAATTTGGCAGTGCAAGCCGTTTGCCATTGCAAGCTTCTGTTTCATTCCCAGCCTCTGTTCCATTCCCAGTTAACAATATGCATTCTAGTGCACACGTGTTACCACCACTGTCTGCTGTTCCTTTACAGACCATGAGTTCAAGCATAACTAATGGCACTTTTGCCATCGCGCAACCGGAATCATTACCTGTCCCAATGTTACCGGCCCAACCCGGTTCTGGTTTTGTTTCTTTGTCGCCTGCATTTGCTGGTGGTGGCTTCTCATCTTCTGGAGTAAACCCAACGCCGGTTTTCTTTTCGGCACCTAATTGCCATGCAGCGCCAGTCCAGACGCAACATAATCTTCCCTTTGTTCCGCATACTGTGTCACCTAGTATCAACGATTACTACAGAAGTGATGCAAACTTATGGCGATTGGCTGCTACAACTCCAATCGTCACGCCTGCTCAGTGTTGTAATGCTGGAAACATTTTTTCTAATGTGACAACTGTTGTCCCATCGTGTAACACCGCCGCTCCTTATACTAGTGGTGGGACTGTGTATTTTAATACTCCCCCAGTTCATCCACAACATGTTCCGCATTTTGTCAATCAAACTAATACTGGTTATCAGCCAGTCAACGAAGACTACGCACCGTCTCCCGCTTATCCGAACCTAGGTTGTTCATCGGATCGACCTCTCTCCGCTCGTGAATTGGCGGAATTATTGATGCATAGCCTCAAAGATCATCTTCCTGAATGAAAGTTAGCCCAGTTTGACGGCAACCCGTTAAACTGGCACGAATGGTTTGGTCAGTTTAAGTCCACCGTTGATTCCGCTGTTCTCACCGATGATACGAAATTGACATACTTAAAAACGCTCGTCACAGGCAAAGCAAAAACCGCAATTGCGGAGTTTAGTTATAGTGGCGTTATGTACAAGGATGCACTGGCCACCTTGCAACGGAAGTTTGGGCAACCACATGCCATTGTTGGTGCGCATCTTGATAAGCTGAATACTTTTCCTCCACTTAAGATGCACAATTCGGAAAATGTCATTAGTTTCTCCTCTGCCATATCTGGCCTCGTAGCAGTTTTCAAATCATTGTCTTTCAACGATGATCTAAAGAGTGTTAACCTGTTAAACCAAGCTGTTAGTAAACTTCCGCCTAACCTCAAGGAGGCTTGGTCAATGCATACTGTTAGACATAATTGGCAGCGACCAACACTCTTAGACTTTAACAACTGGTTGAAAGAAAAGGCCGAGGGGCATGAAAGATTACGTTTACTCAGCTCTAAGGCAAAAAACGAAGAACCGGTTAAGCCAAAAACAACCAAAGTTTTTGCAGCCAATAGCCAGGTAACTAGTAAGGCTCAGGATAAGTCTAAGTTTCCGCCGTGCGTTTTGTGTAAGGGTAGTCATGCATTGTGGAATTGTGCTGTTTTTAAGGAAAAAAATGCTACTCAGCGAGCAAAATACGTAGCTGAACAGAAACTTTGCTTCGCTTGCCTCAATGGCAATCATAGTTTCCGGCAATGTTCTAGAGCAAAAAAGTGCCCGAAGCCAGAGTGTGATAGCACACATAATGTCTTGCTCCATGGAGCCGAAAGAATATTTCCTCGGAAGGAAAATTCGAAGGTCTCGAATAAGGCTGGAATAAACAAATCCAAGGAGAATACAAACACTTCCACCCATGCCGCTGTTAGTGATGTACATGACATTGAATCTTCTAAAGGGTTGTTGCCAATTGCAACACTTGGTGTATCCTCGGATGTAACCAGTCTCCTGACGTTGGTTCTTTGTGATAGTGCATCGACTCACTCCTGGGTATCTTCGTCACTCGTAAACCGTCTCGGCTTAGTAGGGGAGCCCGTTAACTTGTCAATTAGTGGTTTCAATTCGACCACCGTTGTTGAGACTCAGAGGGTCAAGTTTACAGTTTCCTCCGAGCCGAATAATAGTGATTTCGTATTTTCTCTCTGTGCATATGTTAAAGACAGTATTCGGATTGGTTCCGAATTAATCAATATTGCTGATTTGCAGAATAAATATCCACAATTAGCACCTATTAAGCCCATTCAATATACTTATGAGGACGTTGAAGTTATTATCGGACAAGACTACTACCACGCCGTTAGACCCATTGAGTTCATCTTGGGAGATGATAAAAACTCACCGTGTTCCGTTCGCCTACCGATAGGTTGGGTCTTAAGTGGTCCGTTGCCGCCGTCCGGTAATTCTACTTCTTCGTGTTTCAAGTGTGTTGTTGAAGATTCTTCTCTGACCGACCAGATAAAATCCTGGTACGAGTTGGAATCGTATGGTGCTTTCAAACAAGTCGATGCCCGTTCCGCCGCGGATAAACATGCTTTATCCATCCTCAATTCTGAAACCGTTCACAATGGCGAAAGATACATTGTGCCTATGCTTTGGATTGATAGTAATGTCAGTCTACCAAACAATTATTACTCGTCACTCGCCCAATTTAAATCATTGGAGAGAAGGTTAAGTAAAGACCCTGAGCTGCGCGAAAGATACGCAGAAACCATTAGAGAGGACATTAGGAAAGGCTATGTCGTTACCGTCGAACCGCATGATCCACGTAAGCGTTCCGATCGCGAGTGGTATCTTCCACACCATCCCGTCGTAAATCCGAATAAGCCGGGTAAGGTGCGCCGAGTCCTTAATGGGGCTTCTAAGTTTCACGGCACATCCTTAAATAAGTCCTTATTGGTGGGTCCTGACCTACTCCAAAATTTAATTTTTGTGCTTTTGCGATTCCGTCAACATAAGTACGCCGTCTCCGCGGATATAGAGGGTATGTTCCTCCAGGTAGGAGTCCTTGCCCGCGATCAAATTTCGCTCCGTTTTTTGTGGCGGGAGGATACCACTTCCGATGTGGTAGTTCATCAGTACACTCGCCATATATTCGGCGCACGGGATTCGCCTACGTGCGCCAATTTCGCGTTGCGAAAAACAGCAACTGATAATATGTCCACACACCCTGAGGCCGCCTCAGTCGTAAATGAAAAATTTTACATGGACGATTACTTGGATTCATTCGAGAACGTTACCCAAGCAATTAAAACTAGTCGCGATTTGGTTTCCTTACTAAAATTGGGAGGATTTAATTTGACTAAATTTGTCAGTAATGCTGATGAAATCACTTCAGCAATGAACCCCGAGGAATCCGAAACCTCATCTTCACCCATCAAGGAAATATGTAACGGTGCCGAACAATCATCACACGTCTTAGGTCTTAAGTGGGACCATGTGAAAGACACATTGGTTGTTAGCAGAGGCGTGGATCGTCCTCTCGATAAAGCAATAACTCAACGAACCGTCTTGAGTTTCGTCTCTTCTGTGTTTGACCCTGTTGGGTTAGTAGCTCCATACACAGTTAGGGCCCGCCTTTTACTGAAAGATATTTGGAAAATCAGTGGTCAAAGTTGGGACGACGAATTGCCAGAAGACATAAGAGATAAGTTTCTCGAGTGGCACTCCGGTCTCCCTCTCTTAGGGCAATTGACTATTCCCCGTTGTTACTTCACAGAGCCTGTTGATCAAATTGAGCTCCACATGTTCGGTGATAGCTCGCAGGACGTTTTCTGTGCTGTTGGATTTTTGCGTGCGCGACTCGCGAGCTCGCATAAAACTCAAATATCCTTCATCTTTGGTAAAGCTCGCGTTGCGCCCATGAAAGCGCTATCTATACCGAAGCTAGAGCTTCAAGCTGCTCTGCTCGCCACACGACTAAAAGATGATATACTGACCGCACTTACCGTCTCTATTAATCATGTCTTTATGTGGACAGATAGTACAACAGTTTTGCAGTGGCTAAACTCCACTGAAAAATTACCTGTATTCGTCGCTAATCGTGTCGGCGAAATCCTCGAGTCGACCACTATTGATGAGTGGCACCATGTTCTGAGCGGCGATAATCCAGCTGATACCGGTACGCGGGGGATTTCTTCGGAAGCCCTCAAGGATAGCAGCTGGGTTATTGGTCCGAGCATTCTCAGGACTACTGATTGGCCGTTTATACCCGACGAACGTGTAATCAATAAAATTCGTTTGAAGGGTCCTTCTTGTGATGTTGATAATTGCTTGGAGACATCATCTTCCTTCGTCACCGATGTCACATCAATCAAACATCCCGAACACGGGTTCAATTGGGAAAGGTTCAGTTCCTTTACAAGATATAAGCGAGTAGTCGCTTTTATGTTGAGGGTGTTGCCTTCACATAAGCATTTTCGTGGTAAAGACCTACGAATCACCGACCCTACTGAACTTGATATTGCAGAAAGCAAACTGATTCATCTTGCTCAGATGGAATCCTTTCCAGTTGAGTTAAAAGCACTCACCGCTGGCAAACCTATTAAGAATAGTAGTAAAATTGCCACATACTCGCCATTTATCGGTCCCGCTGGTATCATTCGTTCCACCGGACGGATTGTGCGCTTAGTGAATACCGAGTTTGATACTAAGCACCCAATAATACTCGACGCCCGACATACCTTAGTTCGTTTGGTGGCCCGCAGCCTCCACCATAAGCATTTTCATCAAGGATTGGATTACATGCGCTCCGTTTTAAATATAAAATATGCAATACTTGGGTTGCGTCGACTACTGCGGTCTATCGAAAATCAATGTGTAACATGCCGTAAACGCAAAGCAAGCACCATCCAGCCAATTATGTCTGATTTACCGGTCGAACGTCTCGGATACAAGCAACCACCCTTCAATCATACGGGTGTGGATTACTTTGGACCGCTTTACGTTCCGGTTCGCAGAAGCACGGAAAAAAGATGGGGATTTCTTTTTACTTGCCTCACCACCAGGGCTGTACACCTTGAGATTGTACCGTCTCTGGACACCAGTTCGTGTGTCATGGGCATTGAACGGTTCGTTGCGCGCCGTGGTACGCCAAGCACAATCTGGTCGGATAATGGCACGAACTTCGTTGGTGCGGAAAAGGAATTACTTGCCTGCATCAAGAGCTGGAATGGCATGGCTCCGACCATTTTTGCACACAAAGGTGTTACTTGGAAATTTAACCCGCCAGGCGCACCCCATCATGGCGGCTCCTGGGAACGCCTCGTCCGAAGCGTGAAGCGCGTGCTGTACGATATCCTAGGCAGTAGGCGAGTCACTGAAGAGGTGTTAGGAACAACACTCTGCTTAGTTGAACAGGCTTTGAATTCGAGGCCAATCACTTCCGTTAGTACCGATTCACGTGAGTTAGAAGCGTTAACCCCAAACCATTTTTTGCTTGGACAACATGCCACAAGCTTTCCTTCGCTTTTACCCGGGGAGCACTTCGATCACAAGAAAAGGTACGTGCGAGCGCAGTCATATGCTAACGCGATTTGGTCTCGTTGGCTTCGAGAATATGTTCCCTCGCTGAATAAGCGTGTCAAGTGGCACACTCATTCTGACTTCACTCTTAAAACAGGCGATCTCGTGTGGGTGATTGAGCCCGATAGTCCGCGTGGGTACTACCCTCTCGCCCGAATCGTCAAGCTAAACTACGGACAGGACGGTTGCGCCCGATCCGCCCTTGTCAGGACCGCAACCCGTGAAGTCACGCGGCCGACCGTTAAGCTCGCTCCGGTTCTTCCTTCTTCAGGGGGGGAGGATGTTGCAATGCAAATGTAGAGTATAGAATGTAGAGTATAGATGCATATAAAACAATAGTATAAATGCATAAAACTGAACCAAAATGTAACAACAATAAGCACAGTTGGCCGAGTGGCCTAAGCTAACGCCGATTATATAGGTTAACAGTTGACGTAGGTTCGAGTCCCCCACCTGCCCATGTATTAATATACTAAAAACGGGGGTTACATCCTATTTTAACTGTTTTTTGGTTCTAATTCGGTTCAGCCTTGATTAAGGTTGACCGCCAAAAAGAGCAATTTGTCTCAAGGACATTACCGACCGGTTCTTGTGGCTAGCTTGCGCCGATTTGTACCAAAAACGCTCAGATGCTAAAAATGTTGTATGATGTCCTGATCAATAGAAAAATACCGAAATTATCTATTGCTTGAGTTATTTACCGATAAATATCTCATTAATTTACGAATTTGGATGCAATTATTTTCGTTTGGAGATTAGCGAGCATACTCCAATTATACCACTGAAATTTCTGTTATTTAATTGAAGAAAATTATGATTTTCTTCATTGGAATCCAAAACTTTGTCAAGAAAAGATTCCAGTGCGTTGATCCAAAATAGAGGGTTACGTAATAGAAACAAAACCCAAACACCGTTTGCAAGCTGCTTTGCTGAAAGAAGTTTCCGCGCTTATGTCATCGTGCTATCCTCATCAGGAATAGAATCCCGATCTTTTATCGAAGAAGCAAGCATTATCCGAAGCTTACTTAAACTTGCTATTTTGTGGTTCACAGTCCTGCATCCTAAGCTTTGACTTAGGTCAGATTTGAATTCTGCTGTTCTACCCGCATAAAAACCAGAGTTTACAGCATTAAACTTAGCGGAGCCTTTTGTGTAATTGTACTTTCCAACTTTACCAACGCTAAGCTTGAAAACACTGTCGTTCCGAAGTTCTTTCATGATTTCATGACGTGATCTATTTTAACTTTGTGATTGACTTCTGTTAGTGTACTCAAGCATTGCGTATGTGAGTTTCATACAGTTTTCCAACGAAATTTGATTAGATCAACTGGTTCCTGTAACACTTTTTAGTTTTTTGACGAAGTAGCTTTTTATTTCTGTGATATTTGATTCTACTTCTGCGGTAATTTAATTGTCTCTGATTCTCTATTTTTTGCTAGAAGATCATTAGTATTTGAATAAACTGATTCTCCGTCAATATTTGAAAGCACTTCACATAATGGTTATGTTCTGGCTTCTAATTGTGCAGCCTCGACCAGTGTTTCAGAACCTTGACTTTCAGCGTTTTGACTAACCTCTCTTTTTTTTTTGAGAGTTCAAGTTTCTTGATTGAAATAGCGTTTTCCAGTTGCCATTCATCTGAATCACTAATTTTTCCTGCCACCGGAGACTTGATGTGGTGATTCAAACCAGCGAAATATGAAACCCTTAGTGTTGGACTCCAATTACCGGTTCCGTAACTAAAAGTATCGGGTTTGATAGTATTTAACGCACCTTGTTTGATTGAATGAAAGTTCTTAAGAAGCGTATTACCAGTATCCGATTTGAAAATACCCCTGAGTCCTTTCAATTGCTGTTCCTCATTTTCACACGTTATAAAATTAGTTATGTTTTCCTCAAAAACAGAGACACTGATTTCTTTGAGGTGATTTATAAAGGGATCATCACTTACACCTTATTCAAATGTAAATAATTTTGCTGAATGCAAATTTTCAAATTAAAATCGTGACGTTTCCAGTGCCCATTGAAGTTAAGGCTATCCTCCTTAATTTCTAGGATGTGCTGACACATCTCACTGACCGAAAAGTTAGCTATGCACCTTATCGACAATAGGCATACAATACAATACCTGTCTTTGCAAACTCTTTTAGGACTGTCGACTTCGATAGAAAAATCAGATTCGACACGTTCTGACTCTACCCTAAGATGCTGCAACGCAAATAGGTTTTCCTTAAAAATTCTACCAATAACTTCACATCCAGTTTTTCTTTTTCAGTTGTACCTTGAGCTAAGTTCGATACCAATGTCGTGTATTCCGTTTCAGAGTATATTTTAAGATCTCTCAAAAAGGTAATTGACCCATTGCTTCTTTTAGAGTTTCTTCCAGAGTTTTTTTTATCTGATCTTTATCAAAATAATACCATTCAACCAGGCTTGTTTTTGTCAGTGTTTCGTTAGTAAGACAAAACTTCTAATTATAAACCCTCTGTATGACATACCTATAGTTTTCTTTAGGATTAGATGAAAAAAACGTGTGCGAACATCGATTTAAATTTTTAAGATCATTAAGAGTGTGCCTTTAGTCAGTATTTTATGACCTCCGCTAATGTAGATTGCCTGAAGCCCCTTTCCGTCTAGCTTCTCGTGGAGCGCTTCTTTCAGGGCGTCCCTAGTTTCCTTTTGACTTCTAGGGGTCAAATTCCCGACTTCTCCACGTAATTTGGCAGCTTTCCTCATTTGATCTTGAAGAAGTGAGGTTTCCGCCACATCAGCCAGTATCACATCCTTTGAGCTTGCCAGTCTAACCAATCGTTGCTCTTTACGTTGCGCGGTATACAAACTTTAAGTAGGGGGATGCCCAACCCTCCTGCTATCTCCTCAGCATAGAACATCTCAACCGGTGTTTCCGAGGGCCAGTTGAGAATATTCCTCATTGTGCGACTCAGAACCCTGTCCCTGCCGCTCAAAACATCCTTTGTCACTGATCCCAGAGTTAGCTGGTGGAAGAGTCCGGGAATCAAGTGAGTCTTAAGGATCCAGAGTCGCTGCTGGGGTTTCAGCGGTGCCCTTCTAATTGCCATAATCTTTTCTTCCAACCGCCTGATACAAGTAACTCTGTTTCCACTAGCACCCAGATCAATACTCAGGTACTTGTAGAACATCGTTACGCTCCAGGCCGGCAGGTCAATTTTATTCTGCAGGCAGTGATTCTTTACACTTATGGTCAGTTTTGTCGTTCTCAATGATTTCTAAAGTGATGTGATGTTTTGAACTTTGAAGTGAAAAGAGCCTTTAACTGACCCAAATTAAGGTTGGTTGGGTTAGTTATTATTTCACTCACCAAAATACATGCTATACAATATCTCGTCTTGTACTCTTTTTTTTTTGTTATTCTCAAGTTTTCCGAGCATTGACTTCATCGAAATTTCAGTTTTTTTCTCGACGAGGTGGCAAACTTCAAAACTTCTACTTGATCATTTCTAACCAGTGGTTCTTTTGAAGTACTTATTTTTTCATTAAGCGATTTTAACTTTTTCAAAATTAGTGTCACTATCTTTAATATTCGCCTGATTTTTTTTTGTGCCCAGGCTCTCCATCATGCTAGCTTGAACACTGGCATCATTGTCCTTAAATAAATTTGTACGAAAACTGGTGCCTAGACTCTCCAAAAAAATCTTCGGAACATGGTTTTAGTTTTTCTTGAGATTCTAAAATTGTTGCTTGAAGTTGGGCGTCAGTATCAGTAAATTCGTGTCCTGTAGATTTTCCTGCAAAATGTGGTAGCTGATGATTTGCTTCAGGATTGAAGGTATGGTTATACCTGGCAATTTTGGGTTGGTTTTATCTGAATTCAATGAGCTATTCAGTGATTCAATTGCGCAGTTTTCGCAATTCAAGCAGCCAGATGGTCTCCCTTCTCTGGCTGCCGTCATTCTTCTTCTCGAGCTTGTGTTGTAAAGCCGCTCCTTTCCCACTGCTGTAGGGTGCGCAAATTCTCTTCTAACACTTTTACAATCCTCAACTCTCTTTCCACCCCTGCTATGCCAATCCTGTGCAGGGCTTTTGATGTTTCACGCGCCATTACTCCTCTTCATTTAATAGTTATGCTTCCAAACACGACTTCATCGCTTCTGGTTTGCGAAAATTGATTATTATAACGTTGCTGAAATGCAAATGGGTTTTGACGCAAACCAATTTTCTGCTGGTGTACCGATGAAAGTGATGCGTTGTCACTGCATATAATCGTGTCCAGCACAAACGCGACTTCTTCTTTAGCCAATACTAGGTCTGGTTTTCGAATGCCTTTGTAAATTCTGATTATTGGCTTGCTTCTAGCCTTCTTTGACGTGAATGCGCTTATTTGGTCGTGCCTCTTGATTCGTTCGCCCCAAGATCTTGGACAGACTTGCAATATATGCCCCAGTGTCTCTCTTCTGCCGCAACTGTCACAGGATGTATCTTGGTCCTTGTGCCATCTTGCAACCCGGGACTTGGTGGCTATTAATGTGCCTCTAATTTTCATACAGCAATATATTTGCCACCTTTCTTTAAGAGTGTGCCATTAGTCAGTACTTTATGACCTCCGCTAATGTAGATGACTTGAAGCCCCTTTCCGTCTAGCTTCTCGTGGAGTGCTTCTTTTAGGGCGTTCCTAATTTCCTTCTGATTTCTAGGGGTCAAGTTTGTGACTTTTTCACGTAGTTTGGCAGCTTTCCTCATTTGATCCTGAAAATATGAGGTTTCCGCCACATCAGCTAGTATCACATCCTTTGAGCTTGCCAGTCTAACCAATCGTTGCTCTTTACGTTGCGCGGTATACAAACTTTAAGTAGTGGGATGACCAATCCTCCTGCTATCTCCTCAGCATAGAACTTCTCAACCGTTGTGTCCGAGGGCCAGTTGAGAATATTCCTCACTGTGCGTCTCAGAACCATGTCCATGGCGCTCAAAACATCCTTTGTCACTGATCACAGAGTTAGCTGGTGGAAGATTCCAGGAATCAAGTGAGTCTTAAGGATCCAGAGTCGCTGCTGGGATTTCAGCGGTGCCTTTCTAATTGCCATAATCTTTTCTGCCAACAGCTTGATACAAGTAACTCTGTTTTCACTAGCACCCAAATCAACACCCAGGTACTTGTAGAACATCATCACGCTCAAGGCCGGCAGGTCAATTTTTTTCTGCAGGCAGTGATTCTGTACATTCTCTTCAACAACTTGTACTTCCTCGAGCATTTTGGACACTGATAGAAGTTCGGCGCACTTGCAGGTAGTATCTGATCATCTGCAACCGCCTCTTGATCTCGTTCGGTTTCTCTTCTTGATCTCGTTCGGTTTCTCTTTCTGCTTGATTTCGTTCGTCTTGATCGATTCGGTGAGACGACCTGCAAGAAGATCACACTGTCATATTTTTCAACAACATCAGTGCTTGTGATTAAGGTGCACTGAGGATGAGCCAGGGTAACATGACTCTTCAACCATCCAAGTGTCTTGTACTACTTCTTACACCATGCAGCTGGACAGTTGTAGCTATCTTTCGGGATTATTGCGGTGAACCGGGTTATCTGGAGATTGTCTTTTTCTTTCAGTGCCGCATGGCGCCTTCTCAGATGTCTTAGCATTTTTTTCTCTCAACAAAGTTTAATGAGCAATTCCCCGCTTGACAGGGTAAAATTTGTGGGCGTGAGCCGACCATCCTTTGCGTACTCTGGTCGACCTCGTTATACTTGAGTGGTTTCGTATTTTTCATCCACTCGTCTTTCCTGATGATCCCAAGCCTTTCTAGGTCTAAGTTTAAGGCTCGCAGCCACTCCTTCGCATACACTTGCTTTTCACAGCTTGAGAGTTGACAGCATCTACTTTGAGCTTCACAATTAAGGCTCAATGATTTGCCCGTTGTACAGCTAACTCCACTTCTATACTCTTTAGCGGTACTTTTTCTGCAATTTCGACATGTGTGCAGCTTTTTTTTGCTGATAGCTTCAGGAGCTTTCTTCTGGTCTTGTTGAGCGCAGCGTTTAACTTTCCAAAATCAACTTTTCTAATTACAGCTGTCTCAAGATCATACAGTAGAATGGGTTTGATAAAAGTCTCTACTAACTTTACTTTCGTTTTTATTTTCAATGAGCCGCTTGTTAGTGCTGGTCTCATTTTGCAAGTTCGGTCCGTGCTTCTCTGCAGTTATTGGAAACTGCTTCGCTGATCTCTCCTTCAACATTTAAAGCGCTTCCTAGATAGATAAAAGATCTCACCTCTTTTATCTTTGCATCATTAAGGATGATATCACTAGGGCCATCACTATTGACCACCATTACTTCATTCTTCGTGAGTGATATCTCCATCCCTGCTCTCTGGACTTCCCGATTAAAAGCATCCAGTCTTTCTTGGGCGTCTACGGCTGATTCCGAGATCAAAAACACGTCATCAAAACCAAATTGAAGAGCGTGGGGCCGACTACGCACCCCTGTCTCACTCCTCTTCAAGACAAATTTATTCTGTTAGTCTCCCCTTCTGCCTCACCATGAAGGTCCCAAATTAATCTCTTGAGGCGGCTTCCAACACTCCGATTTTTTTGGAACATTGAACAGTGCTTTCCTGTCCACTGAATCAAAAGCTTTAACAAAATCAATGATGATTAGTATTAACTTTGAGTCACTTTGTCCTTGGATCCTTCTTCTTACGAATCATATTGCTTGCAATGTGCTCCTGCCAGCTCTAAAACCGAATTTCAGGTCTTCTAGTGTTCGATCCTTGCTTCTTTCGATTCGATTTTTCAGTATTTTGCAAAATAATTTTCCTTCAATGTCTAGTAGAAAAATCGATCGGTAGATAGAGGGTGAAGTCTTTTCACCCTTCTTGAACAGGCTAATAATTTTGCGTCCTTAAACGCTTTTGGGGTATCTGATGTTTCTAAAACGCAGCCCCATAAAACGTACCGATATCGTCCAGGTCGTGTTCAATTGCCTCTTGTAGTTGAGCTCTCATCTCCTCGTTAGTTACCAATGAGCAGGTGCCCTCACTAGGGGACTAGTTTATTACGAAATGTTTGTTGTTTTTGGAGCATCCGACTTCGACCAATGGATCATTGTCGGACTCATTCTGTTCCGATCGGTCAACGTTTTTTATCATTTGGGGTGACGGGCTGCTAAGGCAACCAATATTGTTTTCTTCATTTTTTTCTGATATGAAGTCACACAAGTTCTCGTCAAAAATCTGTCTAAATTTGAAAACGCGTTTTTCATTTCAATTAGTTTTTCTTTCTCTGATACATAATTGGACATAGACGTGCGTGGCTGATGATTCAAGGATTTTGAATAAAAATCTGAGTTTTTCGCTTGCCCTACCTTCATTCAAACACGGCTTCAAATTAGTTCAGTGAATTTTTCTACTCATAGTTGAACCTATGTTATCCAAACCATTCGTGGTTAGTACACGACATAGTGGATTGTGCACCATCGTGGAGCACACACTTGTCACAAAAAAACTGTGCGTGTTGACAGTTTGCATTTGTAAGGAAGTTCGCCTATAGTTATCGTCGAACAGGGGCGATTCAATATTTCGTAAGACCCTTATTCACAATTTTGTGAATCATTTTTCAATTTAATTCTGAAATTGTCTCGAAAATTTTGAAAAAACTTGACTATATCTGACACAATGAAAGCAAAGGCCATTTGTCCTCTGTGTACATTTTTATGGTTAGTTAGATAAATAAGCCTGTCTCCAGTTTCATCAAATTTGATGTAACGGTTGCAGAGTGGGATTATAGTGAAAACATTGATAATTCTACAAATAATGTGCATACTGCTTTGATTCAATATCAAATTATTGGCATCAACAATACGAAGTATCAACTAAATTTAGTGCTGTCCTGTCCACTGAATCAGAAGCTTTAACCAAATCAATGAAGATTATTATTAACTTTGAATCACTTGCTCCTTGGATCCTTCTTCTTACTATTCATATTGACTGCAACGTGCTCCTGCCAGCTCTAAAACCGAGTTTCAGGTCTTCTAGTGTTCGATCCGTGGTTCTTTCGATTCGATTTTTAGTATTTTGCTAAATACTTTTCCTTCAATTTCTAGTAGAAAAATCGATCGGTAGATAGAGGGTAAAGTCTTTTCACCCTTCGTGATCCGGTTATTAACTTTTGCGTGCTTAAACGCTTCCGGGGTATGTGATGTTCCTTCTCAAAAATTTTTGAAGCTTGCATTGAATACAGGAACCACTTCATCTTGCAGTGACTTCAGTAGATCTGCTGTGATTCCCGACGACATTGATTTAATCGCAAGTTTCGTTTCTGCTCGTGTAGGAGGATTGCGCTTCTCGTTTGGTGTCTCCAATGGTATCTGACCTTTGAGGTTGACATCCATGACTTTTCTCTCTTTGAAGAGTTCTTGATAAAGCAAATTAAACTGAATGTTGCTTGGCCCGATTGATTTCCTGGCTCTGTAATACCAGGTGATGCTTTAAGTTCTTAGTGTCTCTTTCAGCACTCGGTACCTCTCTCTCACGGAGTTTTCAGTTGACAGGTCTTCAAAACGATGAAGATTCGCCTCAAGCGCCCGATTCTTGCACTCTTTCATAATGAGTTTTACCTCCCGATTGAGTGCCATGAGCCTAATTTTCAGGTCCGGTTTCCTCTTTGAGAGCTTCTATTGATAAAATTACATCGTGCATCACACATTACAATATAAAAAAACTTTCAATAATTCAACAAAATCAATTTGGAGTGAACTTTCTCAAAAGTTTTAACCGCCGGGCTCTTCTTTTTATTTAAAGTTGCACAAGGCAAACACTCTAGTCTCTAAGTATTCAAAGTTGTTGGCTAAAGTTATTGATCTTGAAAACTCGAAAGACGGGAAAAAGCGAAAAAAAAACAATTGAACTGTTTTTAAAGTACTGCAATTGTCGAGCCGTTAAACTTTTCATCAGGCTGTTCAAATTTTTTTTTATTTCTACAAAATTCGAAAGATTGCTTTAAGGAAAATAATTTGAGTGGTGCAGCTAACAAAAAGATGTTGATTAAACTCTTCCTTTTACTTTCTACGTCTTTCAAAATACTTAGTGATTGTTTGAGTGTGCTAATCTGATATGACGACAGCCTAAACTCAGCTAGAAAACGTGCATTTGCGCACCTTCGAAAACGGCTCTTTAAGTATTTCTAGATTGTCCTAGAAATCTTTGGCCAATTGAATTGTTTTAGAATTTAGTTTTATAAAGGTTTTTTTGATAAATATGATTTTTTATGGTCTACTGGTACGTTGAACAAGAGCTGAAAAGATTAATTTAGGTACATTTTTGGAGCTTTTTCTTTAAAAACCAGAATGTTTAGATGTTGCTCCTTGCTTGTCCTACCCGCCTTGATCAAATATACGCAAACTACTACTACTGATTCTAAATGAAAGCTGAGTAAATTTCTAAATTGGCGATCCAAACATCAGTTTCCTGGGAGCGTTATGAGTAATTAAATAAACGATGCTAGGGAAAAAAGACGCCAGGACGGTAAATCGCCAAAATTTATAAGCATTCAATTTTCCAATCTTAAACTTTTGGAGTTTTCATTTGACAGGTCTTCAAAACGATGAAGATTCGCCTCAAGCGCCCGATCCTTGCACTCTTTCATAATGAGTTTTACCACCCGATTGAGTGCCATGAGCCTAATTTTCAGGTCCGGTTTCCTCTTTGAGAGCTTCTATTGATATAATTACATCGTGCATCACACATTACAATATAAAAAAAACTTTCAATAATTCAACAAAATCAATTTGGAGTGAACTTTCTCAAAAGTTTTAACCGCCGGGTTCTACTTCTTATTTAAAGTTGCAGAAGGCAAACAGTCTAGTCTCTAAGTATTCAAAGTTGTTGGCTAAAGTTATTGATCTTGAAAACTCGAAAGACGGGAAAAAGCGAAAAAAAACAATTGAACTGTTTTTAAAGTACTGCAATTGTCGAGCCGTTAAACTTTTCATCAGGCTGTTCAAATTTTTTTTTATTTCTACAAAATTCGAAAGATTGATGCTTTAAGGAAAATAATTTGAGTGGTGCAGCTAACAAAAAGATGTTGATTAAACTCTTCCTTTTACTTTCTACGTCTTTCAAAATACTTTGTGATTGTTTGAGTGTGCTAATCTGATATGACGACAGCCTAAACTCAGCTAGAAAACGTGCATTTGCGCACCTTCGAAAACGGCTCTTTAAGTATTTCTAGATTGTCCTAGAAATCTTTGGCCAATTGAATTGTTTTAGAATTTAGTTTTATAAAGGTTTTTTTGGTAAATATGATTTTTTATGGTCTACTGGTACGCTGAACAAGAGCTGAAAAGATTAATTTAGGTACATTTTTGGAGCTTTTTCTTTAAAAACCAGAATGTTTAGATGTTGCTCCTTGCTTGTCCTACCCGCCTTGATCAAATCTACGCAAACTACTACTACTGATTCTAAATGAAAGCTGAGTAAATTTCTAAATTGGCGATCCAAACATCAGGTTTCCTTGGAGCGTTATGAGTAATTAAATAAACGATGCTAGGGAAAAAAGACGCCAGGACGTTAAATCGCCAAAATTTATTAGCATTCAATTTTCCAATCTTCAACTTTTGATTAACTCGATGCGTAAAAGACTTCAAAATCAGGCTAATAATGCTGACCAAACTTCAAAATTTAACGTGATTTCTTTCAAGATATGACGAATGTTTGGGTCGCTTTTAGCCAATAGGAAGTGAGCATGAGTCTGTGATTACAGTCTGCCTTCTGTCTTTGAATTTCATTTTTATATCTTCTGTTTCTGAGAAGTAATTCAAGTTGTCTTGCGTGGTACTTGAAAATGACTGATGTCAAATTATATGTAGAAATTTATATCTAGTGATTTGTGTGTGAGATTTTCTCTTAATTTAATACTTGAAGGTGCTAATTTATGAATTTTTTTCATTGATATTGACAATGATAAAATTGAAATTTAGAATTACAGAAACTTCATTTTCAATGAAGAGATACTCAACAACCAAAGAAGGCAGAAGCCCACTACAGGAGCATAAAATCACATAAAACGTTTTTTGTTGGTTGAAATACTGATTTTTGTTCTGACCATTTGAAAAATGGGGAGGAACTTTGTATTCATATGTCTCAGATTTTTCTTTTTGCTTATTTTCCGCCCAAAATCAGGTACAACAAATAATCATCGGAATGGGTCAAGTGACATATATCAAAGCCAATTCCGCGAGCGATCAGGCTTACAACAGCTTATTTTAATCACTAAATAGCTTAATGTAAGCCGCGAAAACGTAGTTTAAGCCGCGAAAGCTTAGTTTTACTCAATTAAGTTAGTTCTCTAAGTTTTTAGCGCCTTTTTGGAATCAAAAACTTTTTGTTTTTTTTTTAAGTTATTTTGTGCAAAAAATTTTGACCAATTTTCTTATTTTACTATGGCTGTCGAAAAGGTCTAGTTTTTCGTTCAGATTGTCGTTTTTTTCTGCGTGGTGTGATAAAATTAACTATGTAAAAACGAGGATACTGTGTCGGTTACTGGGCAAGCATCACAGAATTTTTTACCAGTCTTAAAACATCCAACAAAGCTTTTTCAAATTACTGTCGTTTTTTTCTGCGTGGTGTGATAAACAGTAATTTGAAAAAGCTTTGTTGGATGTTTTAAGACTGGTAAAAAATTCTGTGATGCTTGCCCAGTAACCGGCACAGTATCCTCGTTTTTACATAGTTAATTTTTTATGTAAAGAACTCATTTGTAAACTTTTAATCAATTCATTGTGATAGGTATTATGTATCCTCGTACATGAAAACTAACTGTTTCCTAAAAGCCATTCGAGTGAGAAAGTTCCCTTCATTCAGTTTCGTTATCTAAAAATGAAGGAAAGTTTAGCTATCGAATGGCTTTTTGCAAAGCGACGAAAAACACCCGATTTCAGTGTGAAAAAACGTCGGGAAATAGTCTAAAAACAAACTTGATAAAACCACTTCGATTGATTGATTGGAAAATCTGCGCGCTCAAAAGTTGAATTAAAATTAAAAATAAACGAAAAAAACGGAGAATTTATGGTTTGAAATATTTTAAATTGAAAAAAAAAGGTAATTTTCTATTCTGCTTAGAAGTCAGAAAATTTAAGTCCATTTGAAAAGCTAGAAATCAATCATAATTTTGGTGACCTTATGGAGTTAGTCTTGCTTTTAACAAAAGAAAGGAACAGTCTTAAGAAGCAATCATAGGTCAAAATGCGGAAAATCAATTTTGAGACTGAATTGTTTCCAAGCGAGGTCTTTACATCAGAAATTTAACAATAAGGTATTTTTATACAAAACATTACTTGAGAGAGCTCCGTTAGATTCATATACATATATCCTACAAACGTTGACAACAGATAGTTGCGATCCAACAAACATTGGATCAATGATCGCATGTTAAAATTTTTTTTAAAAAAAGTGACAAAAACGTAACTTGAGAGGGCTCCGTAACTTTTTAGGAAACAATAATACCGTTCGGTAGGTATAAAATTGATGACTTATCAAAAAATTTTCTCGACAAACATTGAAGACAAGGCGTTTTCAGACTCATTTTAATTTAACTAGTAAACACTTAACTAATTTCAAGATAAATGTGACCTGATTAACGAACTAAAATTTGCAACTAAAACTCTTTTTATACGTCGAATAACGTCTAAGACGCACAACAGTGTGTCTCAGCTCGTTTGTTGGTCGTTCCCTTTGTGGATAAATTCATGCAAATTTTATTGATATAAATTTGAAAAGCAAAAAATCTTTTGCGAATGATTTCAAATTCTGTTTTAAAAAATTGAATCCAGCTACATGTATCAACTTATTAGTAACGAAGAAAAGCGAATAAAAGTATTAATCTTTCGCTTTTCAAATATATATCAAAACGAACAATTACGTACAAAATGATCAATGGTGCCATCTAAGAAGCCTTAACAACAGATATTTGATAAAGTGTCAATGAACGCATAAAAACAGTAAAAATTGGTGACGTTTGAATTTGAAAGTTCCAACTTTTGAGTTTAAGTCTATCAAATTTTTTTCTTTCAAAGTTGTTTAAAATTCTAGAACAATTTATGATTGATTTTTTTTTTTTGATAAAAATTAACTCAATTTGAGAAAACCTGATCAATAGATAAAACAATTTATTTCGCTGTGGAATTCGATATCTTTTTTAAAACTAAAAGTCGATCACATTTCGCTGTTCGATAGTGGAGTTTGCATTCCTGTTAACAGGCGAAATGAAGTGAACTTAAAAAGAAATCAAAAGTCAAACCGCGAAAAAGTAAATTTGAGCCTGAACACGTCTGGTACAAATTCAAACAACAATTGAGTATTATGGTAAATTTTTCTGAAAATTTGTCAAAAAACGTCTGACAGAGCCAACAGTGGGTCTCTGGGAAGAGCTTGGGTCACCGGGGTCGGTCCCATTGTGGTTAAATTGATTTAAATTTTATTACAGTATTCACATTACTTTCAAATTGATACATGTAGTGAATTTGAGTTGATTCGCAAAGATTTTTGCTATTCAAATTAACCATCAAAACGAAATTTTTTCTGTTACGTACAAATTGATCAATGATGCGATCCAACAAACTTTCCAACAGATAGTTGGAAAACTTTCAATGAACGCGAGTAAACATGGGATTTTTTCGAGAAGCAAGTCACTATTTTTTCTATGTTTACTCGCATTCATTGAAAGTTTTCCAACTATCTTTTGAATTTAATAGAAAAAAGTTGATGGGCTCAAAGATCTTTAAATTTCTAGAACAATTTACGATTTCCTTTTTTGATAAAATTAACCCAATTTGAGAAACTTGACTAAAAGTCGATCAAATTTCGCTATTCGATAGTTGAGCTTGCATTTTTATTAACAAAGGAGATGAACTGAACTTAAAATGAAAGCTTAAGTCAAACCGCGAGAAAGTAAGTTATCATGACCGATATAAGAGTCTGAACTACGTTAATCGAGTCTCGAAAAAAAACCATGCACAACGATAATTTTCATCAACTTAACCTTTTCAATAGTTTGTTTCATCCAATGATCAGAATTACATCTAATTTTTTGCATGGTTGAAATTTTCGTGGAAATGTTCTTGTATATGGTGCTCATCTTCCTCTCTATGTATATTATAAAAATCCTCAGGAGAAGGGAAGCTAAACAGGTAACTAGAAAAGCCGCGGAAAAGAACTCATGATATGACTTAAATTTTGTGTAATTTTTATTGTCTACAATTTTGACCCATTATTTTTTAATTGGTTGCTTGATTTGCTTTTGGTTCGATTTAGATCATGGCATCTTCTTACTTCGATCCTGTATTCTTTCTTTTTCAATTGTGTTGTGTTTTTAGATCTCATTTGAACTTGTGAAGACCAAAGTGATGATGCTGCCCATAATGGCCATCACCTTTCCGGCTGTTAATGTAGAAGCGACCAGTTTGTCTTGTCTAGGTGCGTCGAATTCGTGGCCTTGCAGACATCTAAATCAATTTTGAATTAAACGAAATTCAAAAAAAAATCAAACTACAGTGCTGATTTAAATTAACCGGACAAAACGCGTTAAACTTGAAATTTAAAACGCGTTTTTCTCAAATTGGGTTGAGTTTAGGTGAAAACTTATGAAGACAAAACTTGCTTAGAATTTTAACAGAATTAAAATAGTGTAATTTGTTTTGCGAATTTCGGGCCCACAATTTTACCCCAAAAATGGGTCATTTTGGCTTTTCTTAGTTAATCAAAAATTACGCCAAAAATACTTAATCGATCACAGACATAATTAGATCAAATTGAGTTTCTTACGTAGCCCAACAAACTTTAAGAAGGGAATAATCTCCAAAATATTGTATAAGTTAATTTATTTTTGTTTGATAGACAAAATAGGTCATTTTTATTATATAAAATACCAACTTTTTATTTAAAAACAATTTTTAAACAATATGCATTTTTGGAGAAAATACCCTTCATAAAGTTTGTTGGACTACGTAAGGGTCTCACTTTGATATAATTATGTCTGTGATCGATTGGGTATTTTTGGCGTAATTTGTGATTAACTAAGAAAAGCCAAAATGACCCATTTTTGGGGTAAAATTTCGGACCCGAATTTCGCAAAACAAATTACACTATATTAATTCTGCTAAAATTCTAAGCAAGTTTTGTCTTCATAAGTTTTCACCTAAACTCAACCCAATTTGAGAAAAATGCGTTTTAAATTTCAAGTTTAACGCGTTTCGTCCGGTTAATTTAAATCAGCACTCTAGTCCAAAAAAATTTCCTCACGGAGAAATAACTTTTTGCCAATACAAATTGACTTGAGTTCTTGACTTGATATTTAAGGTGATTTTTTTCAGCATCAATAAGTACCTCATACCTAATTATAGTTTTTAATTTTATGGTGTAATCGGTCATTTCTTACTCAGCTGAAACGGTTTGTTGAAAAGTGGAACATTAAACAGTATCCGCCATTATTCAAAGTTAGTTTTTGGGCAGTTATTGAAATGTAGTATAGAGTGTACCTAGTGGCCTTTTGTTGATAGTCTTCGAAGAATTTCTTAGTCTGTTCGCTCATTTCTGGGTCCACTGGGTCGGCCTTGAGAATGATCTTTTTGTTGTCTGAGGAGACATCATCCACCAGCCACTCCATCACTTCCGAGCAGCACTTGAAGAAGTTGCCATAAGACCCCTCTTCCAGCAGAGGCTTCATACACTGGCAATGATCGCTTATTTCTTTTAACACAAAAACCACACTCATTCATTCCCTGAACTTAAATTGGTGAACATTGAAAATATTGCTCCATAATGTTCATTTTCCTAAACTGTCCTATCTTTGGGCGAAATCTGAAAAAAATCAAAGCGCGCTCCCCCTCATGTCTAGTGCTTATAAGCGCCAAAGGCACTCTTAAATTTTTTTAGTTCGTAATATAGACTTTTTTCGGGTTAACAACTTGTTCAACAGAATCACATGAATTGTATCTTGGTTCACCATGAACTCAAACTTCTATGTGTTTGCGGCTCCTAGCCTGAAGGTGAAGAGTGCGCATGGGACGTCACAGGTCATGGGTTGGAATCTGACCAGGAACTGCTTTTTTTTACTAATTGGAAAGAAAACAAAATTGATGTAAAAGAAAACGAAAATTGGCGTTTTCTTGTATCAATCGAAGATACAGGCAATTTGAATCTCTCCTGCATAAACAGCTACGCTGAAAAGTTTTTACAGAAAAAGCTTTGATTCTCGGAAAAGTTAACTTTTGTCTCTTTGTGGAGTCAAATTTGTGACCCTTGAAGTCAGATTTGTGTCAATGAGAGCTCAATTTAGTTAACAGGTTGTTGAAAGCCTACCTTTCTCAGTAGCTGCACTTTTTTTGCAAAAAGTATTTGCTTTAAAAAAGGTTCGAAATGTTGACTGTTTTTTGGAAACTTTTTGACTTTTCGCCAAAACTACCCTGCCAATTTTAAGGTTCATTGGTAAATCCGGTTTTGAAAATCTTCTCTGCTGAAGTGGCCTCGGCGTACTTTGAGCAGAAAAAAGTTGCAGATATCGAAATGGACGTTCTTGAACTTCTGACCATTTCTTAGAATCTTTTTGACAAATTTTTTGATGTTTTTTAAACACTACCCTATCAAATTTGAGATGAAGGGTTCAACCGAAAGAGCTAATTGCGATAGTTTTTTATCAACCCGGTGATTACTTATTTTTTCTTATTTAAATGTTACCTCGTTGAGAAAATTCAATATCTCACAAAAAGTAGAGAAATAACGGGTTTTGGGCAAAGTACTATTTTTTAATCACCCATTTCACACCACATCAGTAAAACAAATTCCAAAAATGTCAAGGAAGTACCTACAGCTTTAGCTGGCCTCTACTAATTTTAATCGAAATCTACGAATTTTTTGGTTAACCTTGTTTTTTTTCGATTTAAGTTTATTTTGTTTGTGTTGTATCACAAGTGATGCGAAGCTCCGCTTTGCCTCTGTAGATAAGTCTTATACTTTCTGAGAGTCAACGATCCCTCGAATAATTTGAGACCAATTGGCCTTCTGAGCTTTATTTATGCTATATTTTTTATTAACGACATACGCTCAGAAGACATACTTAGACTTTTTCCCTTCAACAACTTGGTTTAAAAAAAACTTTTTTTTTCGTAATAACGTGGTAACTATATTGGATGCATGCAGTTACCTGGTGGCAGTCAGTTTGTGTTGCATAAGTGTTGCAAAGACTTTCTGGAGGATTCGATTTTTTTAGTAATGAAATTGGTCAGCTTCATTTCTCTCGGCTTATCTTTCCAATTTTTTTTTATTCTACTGATGTTTGTTAGCATTAAAGCAATTGGACTCTAATGAGAAGTTTATGAACTCTAACAAGAAATTTTTAGCATGCCAAAAGTTTTTTTTCAATATCAATCAATTTTCGGCTTTCTTCTTCGTTCATCAACTTTGGTCAAAACCTTTGTAATTTTGGTTGCGCGAGCTGCTGTATTCATTACGCTTGCCACTAGCAAGCTTAATCAAATCGGAATAAGATTTCTTAAGTTAATTCGCTTATGAAAGTTTCTGAACTCTGAGGCCGACCGATGCCGGTATCCCAAACATTATAAACTGTTGAGCAATAATTTTGTCGGCATATTTTCCAATGATTTTATTCCATTCATTTTTGCTGGTATCACAACCATTC
This sequence comes from Symsagittifera roscoffensis, assembly GCF_963678635.1. Classification (NCBI taxonomy): domain Eukaryota; kingdom Metazoa; phylum Xenacoelomorpha; order Acoela; family Convolutidae; genus Symsagittifera; species Symsagittifera roscoffensis. The sequence goes on along the minus strand of NC_087067.1, from coordinate 53,187,819 downwards.
AACTCAAGAGGGCGATTAAGCCCTACATAATAAACTAAGAATTTTAAACTTTTTTTCGGCGTTATAAGCTTCGGCCTATTTTATATCGGCTGATTGGCTTCTTGTTCCGTCTTTTGACGAGCGAAAAAAATTTGTGTGCGCATGTCTGTTTTCAGGCGAGGGGGACGTAAAAAAATTTTAAGGGCGAAGGGGACTTGCTAATGTTTCATAAATCTTAAGTGTTGTGGTTTTTTTTCGGCTCTAAGGGTTTCTGCGAAGATATTTTCGGCTTTTTTACTGCTAGGTTATTTATCTTCCGATGCTAATTTGACATTTTATTATCTTTGTTTAAAAACTAGCCTTAAAATGCAAAAACATGCCGATTATTTGATGGAACATTCAGCCGTAAATCTAATACGATATGGTGTGTGCTGCAATAGTAGTATTGTATCGTGTCGCGGATCCTAAGGGATGGGTCCTTCCTAAGGGGGGGTCCTCACGTAAAGCAAAATCCTAGGAAAGGGGTCCTTAATTTTTTGGAGGACCCTCATCCTAGGATTTTGTAAACGAAAGAAATTTTCACCTAATTCTACGAATTTTTTGGTTTACCTTGTTTTTTTTCCGATTTAAGTTTATTTTGTTTGTGTTGTATCACAAGTGATGCGAAGCTCCGCTTTGCCTCTGTGGATAAGTCTTATACTTTCTCAGAGTCAACGATCCCTCGAATAATTTGAGACCAATTGGCCTTCTGAGCTTTATTTATGCTATATTTTTTATTAACGACATACGCTCAGAAGACATACTTAGACTTTTTCCCTTCAACAACTTTATTCACAGAATAGTCAAAATGGTTTAAAAAAATTTTTTTTTCGTAATAACGTGGTAACTATATTGGATGCATGCAGTTACCTGGTGGCAGTCAGTTTGTGTTGCATAAGTGTTGCAAAGACTTTCTGGAGGATTCGATTTTTTTAGTAATGAAATTGGTCAGCTTCATTTCTCTCGGTTTATTTTTCCAATTTTTTTTTATTCTACTGATGTTTGTTAGCATTAAAGCAATTGAACTCTAATGAGAAGTTTATGAACTCTAACAAGAAATTTTTAGCATGCCAAAAGTTTTTTGTAATGTCAATCATTTTTCGGCTTTCTTCTTCGTTCATCAACTTTGGTCAAAACCTTTGTAATTTTGGTTGCGCGAGCTGCTGCATTCATTACGCTTGCCACTAGCAAGTTTAATCAAATCGGAATAAGATTTTTTAAGTTAATTCGTTTATGAAAGTTTCTGAACTCTATTGCTCAACAGTTTATAATGTTTGGGATACCGGCATCGGTCGGCCTCAATTTTGTCGGCATATTTTCCAATGATTTTATTCCATTCATTTTTGCTGGTATCACAACCATTCAACTCAAGAGGGCGATTAAGCCCTACATAATAAACTAAGAATTTTAAACTTTTTTCGGCGTTATAAGCTTCGGCCTATTTTATATCGGCTGATTGGCTTCTTGTTCCGTCTTTTGACGAGCGAAAAAAATTTGTGTGCGCATGTCTGTTTTCAGGCGAGGGGGACGTAAAAAAATTTTAAGGGCGAAGGGGACTTGCTAATGTTTCATAAATCTTAAGTGTTGTGGTTTTTTTTCGGCTCTAAGGGTTTCTGCGAAGATATTTTCGGCTTTTTTACTGCTAGGTTATTTATCTTCCGATGCTAATTTGACATTTTATTATCTTTGTTTAAAAACTAGCCTTAAAATGCAAAAACATGCCGATTATTTGATGGAACATTCAGCCGTAAATCTAATACGATATGGTGTGTGCTGCAATAGTAGTATTGTATCGTGTCGCGGATCCTAAGGGATGGGTCCTTCCTAAGGGGGGGTCCTCACGTAAAGCAAAATCCTAGGAAAAGGGTCCTTAATTTTTTGGAGGACCCTCATCCTAGGATTTTGTAAACGAAAGAAATTTTCACCTAATTCTACGAATTTTTTGGTTTACCTTGTTTTTTTTCCGATTTAAGTTAATTTTGTTTGTGTTGTATCACAAGTGATGCGAAGCTCCGCTTTGCCTCTGTGGATAAGTCTTATACTTTCTCAGAGTCAACGATCCCTCGAATAATTTGAGACCAATTGGCCTTCTGAGCTTTATTTATGCTATATTTTTTATTAACGACATACGCTCAGAAGACATACTTAGACTTTTTCCCTTCAACAACTTTATTCACAGAATAGTCAAAATGGTTTAAAAAAAACTTTTTTTTTCGTAATAACGTGGTAACTATATTGGATGCATGCAGTTACCTGGTGGCAGTCAGTTTGTGTTGCATAAGTGTTGCAAAGACTTTCTGGAGGATTCGATTTTTTTAGTAATGAAATTGGTCAGCTTCATTTCTCTCGTTTTATTTTTCCAATTTTTTTTTATTCTACTGATGTTTGTTAGCATTAAAGCAATTGAACTCTAATGAGAAGTTTATGAACTCTAACAAGAAATTTTTAGCATGCCAAAAGTTTTTTTTCAATATCAATCATTTTTCGGCTTTCTTCTTCGTTCATCAACTTTGGTCAAAACCTTTGTAATTTTGGTTGCGCGAGCTGCTGCATTCATTACGCTTGCCACTAGCAAGTTTAATCAAATCGGAATAAGATTTTTTAAGTTAATTCGTTTATGAAAGTTTCTGAACTCTATTGCTCAACAGTTTATAATGTTTGGGATACCGGCATCGGTCGGCCTCAATTTTGTCGGCATATTTTCCAATGATTTTATTCCATTCATTTTTGCTGGTATCACAACCATTCAACTCAAGAGGGCGATTAAGCCCTACATAATAAACTAAGAATTTTAAACTTTTTTTCGGCGTTATAAGCTTCGGCCTATTTTATATCGGCTGATTGGCTTCTTGTTCCGTCTTTTGACGAGCGAAAAAAATTTGTGTGCGCATGTCTGTTTTCAGGCGAGGGGGACGTAAAAAAATTTTAAGGGCGAAGGGGACTTGCTAATGTTTCATAAATCTTAAGTGTTGTGGTTTTTTTTCGGCTCTAAGGGTTTCTGCGAAGATATTTTCGGCTTTTTTACTGCTAGGTTATTTATCTTCCGATGCTAATTTGACATTTTATTATCTTTGTTTAAAAACTAGCCTTAAAATGCAAAAACATGCCGATTATTTGATGGAACATTCAGCCGTAAATCTAATACGATATGGTGTGTGCTGCAATAGTAGTATTGTATCGTGTCGCGGATCCTAAGGGATGGGTCCTTCCTAAGGGGGGTCCTCACGTAAAGCAAAATCCTAGGAAAGGGGTCCTTAATTTTTTGGAGGACCCTCATCCTAGGATTTTGTAAACGAAAGAAATTTTCACCTAATTCTACGAATTTTTTGGTTTACCTTGTTTTTTTTCCGATTTAAGTTTATTTTGTTTGTGTTGTATCACAAGTGATGCGAAGCTTCGCTTTGCCTCTGTGGATAAGTCTTATACTTTCTCAGAGTCAACGATCCCTCGAATAATTTGAGACCAATTGGCCTTCTGAGCTTTATTTATGCTATATTTTTTATTAACGACATACGCTCAGAAGACATACTTAGACTTTTTCCCTTCAACAACTTTATTCACAGAATAGTCAAAATGGTTTAAAAAAAACTTTTTTTTCGTAATAACGTGGTAACTATATTGGATGCATGCAGTTACCTGGTGGCAGTCAGTTTGTGTTGCATAAGTGTTGCAAAGACTTTCTGGAGGATTCGATTTTTTTAGTAATGAAATTGGTCAGCTTCATTTCTCTCGGTTTATTTTTCCAATTTTTTTTTATTCTACTGATGTTTGTTAGCATTAAAGCAATTGAACTCTAATGAGAAGTTTATGAACTCTAACAAGAAATTTTTAGCATGCCAAAAGTTTTTTGTAATGTCAATCATTTTTCGGCTTTCTTCTTCGTTCATCAACTTTGGTCAAAACCTTTGTAATTTTGGTTGCGCGAGCTGCTGCATTCATTACGCTTGCCACTAGCAAGTTTAATCAAATCGGAATAAGATTTTTTAAGTTAATTCGTTTATGAAAGTTTCTGAACTCTATTGCTCAAAAGTATATAATGTTTGGGATACCGGCATCGGTCGGCCTCAATTTTGTCGGCATATTTTCCAATGATTTTATTCCATTCATTTTTGCTGGTATCACAACCATCCAACTCAAGAGGGCGATTAAGCCCTACATAATAAACTAAGAATTTTAAACTTTTTTTTTCCGCGTTATAAGCTTCGGCCTATTTTATATCGGCTGATTGGCTTCTTGTTCCGTCTTTTGACGAGCGAAAAAAATTTGTGTGCGCATGTCTGTTTTCAGGCGGGGGGGACGTAAAAAATTTTTAAGGGCGAAGGGGACTTGCTAATGTTTCATAAATCTTAAGTGTTGTTGTTTTTTTCGGCTCTAAGGGTTTCTGCGAAGATATTTTCGGCTTTTTTACTGCTGGGTTATTTATCTTCCGATGCTAATTTGATATTTTTGCATTTTAAGGCTAGTTTTTAAACAAAGATAATAAAATCTCAAATTAGCATCGGAAGATAAATAAGCCAGCAGTAAAAAAAGCCGATTATTTGATGGAACATTCAGCCGTAAATCTAATACGATATGGTGTGTGCTGCAATAGTAGAATTGTATCGTGTCGCGGATCCTAAGGGGTGGGTCCTTCCTAAGGGGGGTCCTCACGTAAAGCAAAATCCTAGGAAAGGGGTCCTTAATTTTTTGGAGGACCCTCATCCTAGGATTTTGTAAACGAAAGAAATTTTCCACCCAAAAAGCAGAAGACCCCCTAATTAGGATCTTGCTAAGCTTAGCTTAACAACAAGGGACACGATACAAAATTCTTTCTAATTCCAATTTTTGGGGTCCTAATTATTCGTCCTGGTTAATTATATGAATCATATTAGTTGTTATATTTGTTAGGGCAAATGAACTTTCGACCTAGTTGAAATTTGTTAGTGAACGGGGAATTGACTTTTATGGTATACAATAAAAATTCGCCGGTAATTTTGGCAGCGTAGCTTAACTGTTAGTAGCAGGAAACTAATTCCTTAACTTGACCTATATTTTATGGTGAAAAGGCAGTAAATTGAAATAACTCTCCAAAGGCGGCGGCCGTTTCTGGGCAAGTTATAGCAAATGATAAATTTGTCAAATTTCGAAACGAGAAAATTGAAATTAAAGGGATATTGGTGTTTTTAAGATATTGATAATTAACTTATACATTTTAGAGAATTTCCAACTATACAAAAAAAACTGAAGGTTCCAAACCGGGGAAAAACAGTATGCTGTGTTTCTCTAGAGGGTAATGGAAGTTTCAATGGGGAAAAATACGAGTAGAAAAAGGAAATGAGTAAAAGAATATCAAAAAATGCACCGAGCTTTTGTCGAAAACTTGGTGCATTTCTACAAAACAAAAGTGTTTCCGGTACTTCATTTGGTAATTTACCGCCGGAAACTAAACAAGTCTAAACGTATCTGCTAGGTATCTTTTATCTTCACTGGCGGACATTTAACAGCTCGGAAAGGCGCTGGAAAAACAATGAAATTGGGAAAAACTGAGTTTTTCCAATTGATTTAGAAATAATTCAAGAAATGTTTACGTCCTTAAAACAAACTTACTCTGACAGTTCTAACCAAAGAATTTTTTCTTGCTTTTTCTCACTTTTTTTAATTCTAAAAAGCTTATTTGCGTTGTTTCAATTAGGTTGAGACTTTATGGCGGCTTAATTGGTATGAAAAACTGTTCCTTGGAAAAATACTTGAACTGCTCCAAGTTTATATGATTGCACGCTTTTTTGCACGATGCAGCCGTATTCAAATATGAACTTGAACTTAACAGGAGTGTCCAACGTACTGTTATCTGTTGCCCGGGTTTTCTAACCACAGTTTTCTGGGCCATTTGGGTGGAATAGCTTAGTGTTTTTTCAATAACTTTTCAATTTTAAGGTTCATTGGTAAATCCGGTTTTGAAAATCTTCTCTGCTGAAGTGGCCTCGGCGTACTTCGAGCAGAAAAAAGTTGCAGATATCGAAATGGAAGTTCTTGAACTTCTGACCAATTCTTAGAATCTTTTTGACAAATTTTTTGATGTTTCTTAAACACTACCCTATCAAATTTGAGATGAAGGGTTCAACCGAAAGAGCTAATTGCGATAGTTTTTTATCAACCCGGTGACTACTTATTTTTTCTTATTTAAATGTTACCTCGTTGAGAAAATTCAATATCTCACAAAAAGTAGAGAAATAACGGGTTTTGGGCAAAGTACTTTTTTTAATCACCCATTTCACACCACATCAGTAAAACAAATTTCAAAAATATCAAGGAAGTACCTACAGCTTTAGCTGGCCTCTACTAATTTTAATCTAAATCTACGAATTTTTCGGTTTACCTTGTTTTTTTTCGATTTAAGTTTATTTTGTTTGTGTTGTATCACAAGTGATGCGAAGCTCCGCTTTGCCTCTGTGGATAAGTCTTATACTTTCTTAAATTCAACGATCCCCCGAATAATTTGAGATCAATTGGTCTTCTGAGCTTTATTTATGCTATATTTTTTATTAACGACATACGCTCAGAAGACATACTTAGACTTTTTCCCTTCAACAACTTTATTCACAGAATAGTCAAAATGGTTTAAAAAAACTTTTTTTTCGTAATAACGTGGTAACTATATTGGATGCATGCAGTTACCTGGTGGCAGTCAGTTTGTGTTGCATAAGTGTTGCAAAGACTTTCTAGAGGATTCGATTTTTTTAGTAATGAAATTGGTCAGCTTCATTTCTCTCGGCTTATTTTTCCAATTTTTTTTTATTCTACTGATGTTTGTTAGCATTAAAGCAATTGAACTCTAATGAGAAGTTTATGAACTCTAACAAGAAATTTTTAGCATGCCAAAAGTTTTTTTTTAATATCAATCAATTTTCGGCTTTCTTCTTCGTTCATCAACTTTGGTCAAAACCTTTGTAATTTTGGTTGCGCGAGCTGCTGCATTCATTACGCTTGCCACTAGCAAGCTTAATCAAATCGGAATAAGATTTCTTAAGTTAATTCGTTTATGAAAGTTTCTGAACTCTATTGCTCAAAAGTATATAATGTTTGGGATACCGGCATCGGTCGGCCTCAATTTTGTCGGCATATTTTCCAATGATTTTATTCCATTCATTTTTGCTGGTATCACAACCATCCAACTCAAGAGGGCGATTAAGCCCTACATAATAAACTAAGAATTTTAAACTTTTTTTTCGGCGTTATAAGCTTCGGCCTATTTTATATCGGCTGATTGGCTTCTTGTTCCGTCTTTTGACGAGCGAAAAAAAATTGTGTGCGCATGTCTGTTTTCAGGCGAGGGGACGTAAAAAATTTTTAAGGGCGAAGGGGACTTGCTAATGTTTCATAAATCTTAAGTGTTGTTGTTTTTTTCGGCTCTAAGGGTTTCTGCGAAGATATTTTCGGCTTTTTTACTGCTGGGTTATTTATCTTCCGATGCTAATTTAACATTTTATTAACTTTGTTTAAAAACTAGCCTTAAAATGCAAAAACATGCCGATTATTTGATGGAACATTCAGCCGTAAATCTAATACGATATAGTGTGTGCTGCAATAGTAGAATTTTGTCGTGTCGCGGATCCTTCCTAAGGGGGGTCCTCACGTAAAGCAAAATCCTAGGAAAGGGGTCCTTAATATTTTGGAGGACCCTCATCCTAGGATTTTGTAAACGAAAGAAATTTTCCACCCAAAAAGCAGAAGACCCCCTACTTAGGATCTTGCTAAGCTTAGCTTAACAACAAGGGACACGATACAAAATTCTTTCTAATTCCAAATTTTGGGGTCCTAATAATTCGTCCTGGTTAATTATATGAATCATATTAATTGTTATATTTGTTAGGGCAAATGAACTTTCGACCTAGTTGAAATTTGTTAGTGAACGGGGAATTGACTTTTATGGTATATAATAAAAATTCGCCGGCAATTTTGGCAGCGTAGCTTAAGTGTTAGCAGCAGGAAACTAATTCCTTAACTTGACCTATATTTTATGGTGAAAAGGCAGTAAATTGAAATAACTCTCCAAAGGCGGCGGCCGTTTCTGGGCAAGTTATAGCAAATGATAAATTTTCCAAATTTCAAAACGAGAAAATTGAAATTAAAGGAAACTTGGTGTTTTTAAGATATTGATAATTAATTTATACATTTTAGAGAATTTCCAACTATACAAAAAAAACTGAAGGTTCCAAACCGGGGAAAAACAGTATGCTGTGTTTCTCTAGAGGGTAATGGAAGTTTCAATGGGGAAAAATACGAGTAGAAAAAGGAAATGAGTAAAAGAATATCAAAAAATGCACCGAGCTTTTGTCGAAAACTTGGTGCATTTCTACAAAACAAAAGTGTTTCCGGTACTTCATTTGGTAATTTACCGCCGGAAACTAAACAAGTCTAAACGTATCTGCTAGGTATCTTTTATCTTCACTGGCGGACATTTAACAGCTCGGAAAGGCGCTGGAAAAACAATGAAATTGGGAAAAACTGAGTTTTTCCAATTGATTTAGAAATAATTCAAGAAATGTTTACGTCCTTAAAACAAACTTACTCTGACAGTTCTAACCAAAGAATTTTTTCTTGCTTTTTCTCACTTTTTTTAATTCTAAAAAGCTTATTTGCGTTGTTTCAATTAGGTTGAGACTTTATGGCGGCTTAATTGGTATGAAAAACTGTTCCTTGGAAAAAGGAAAAATACTTGAACGACTCCAAGTTTATATGATTGCACGCTTTTTTGCACGATGCAGCCGTATTTAAATATGAACTTGAACTTAACAGGAGTGTCCAACGTACTGTTGTATGTTGCCCGGGTTTTCTAACCACAGTTTTCTAGGCCATTTGGGTGGAATAGCTTAGTGTCTTTTCAATAACTTGAAAAAACCAAGTCTTTCATTGAATAATTTACCTGCACAAGGTTATGCAGTTAACTTTTGAACACTGGCAGTCTTTAGCTCTCTCATGTGCACACCACCACATGTCTACAAACCATTGATCTCGAATAAACTTATTTTTCCCTCTGCAAAATAATTAGTTTGTGTTTGAGACCTAAATAACTGGAATTTAAAAAACTTTTCAGCAGTCTCGTTTTAGTTAATGGCCTTGAGAACGGTTTCACGGTGTGGATAGCATTCGATTGAGCTGTTAAGTTGATCAAGGAAAACTTGCTGATTTTCTGGTTTGCCTATTTATCATTTATCAAATGATTTAATAACTTGCTTTTTTTCTGGCTGACTTATCTTTACTTATTTTTTTTGTTCAACTACTTCCTCACCTAGCTTACTTACTCTACCTAACTTTTAAACTTTACTTTTTATTTACTCTTGATTCAAACTCTATTCACTTAACGTTTTTCCCTTTTTCTTGATCAATGTTATGCTTTGGGTTTTTTAACTTTACTTCACTTTACTTTACATTACTTTACTTCAATATACCTAATTTCATACTTAGTTGAAACTTAAAAACTAACTTACCAACATACTTTATACTTATACACTAACATAAATGCAGTTTGCATAGATGCATACAATTATACACACATACTTGGATTCATACAGACAGACAAAACAACAAGCATACATCACTTTACGTTGCCTAATTTTACTTCTCTTACTTAAGTCATTTTTTTAACATAATTCATCTTTACTCAACATCACCTAATGAACTTACTACACCTACCTACCTACTTACTTACTTACTTTCTTTCTTATTTACCTACTTACTTTCTTATTTACTCACTTACTTACCGACTTACTTACTTACTTACTCACTTTTTTTTCACTTACTTACTTACTGACTTACTTTTTACTTACCTAATTACTTACTTACTTTTTTTCTTACTTACTCACTCACTTGCTTACCGACTTACTTACTTACTTACTTACTCACTTCTTTTTCACTAACTCACTTACTTTTTCACTGACTTACTTTTTACCTACCTAATTACTCACTTACTTACCGACTAATTTACTTACTTACTCACTTCTTTTTCACTTAATTACTTACTGACTTACTTTTTACTGACCTAATTTTTTACTTACTTTTTTTCTCACTTACTCACTCACTTACTTACCGACTTACTTAGTTACTTACTTACTCACTTCTTTTTCACTTACTCACTTATTTTTTTACTAACTTACTTTTTACCTACCTAATTACTTACTTACTTACTTTTTTACTTGCTTCCTTAACTACTTACTTACTGACTTACTCACTTTTAAATCTACTTGCCTACCTCTTTTCTTATTTACCTACTTCCTTTTTCGCTCACCATCTTACTTTTTACTGACTTACTTACTTGCTTGCTTGCTGACTTTCGTACTTACTCCCATACTTACTTACTGTTTTCTTACTTACATTCATACAATTATGCCCGTTTCACTTTTTTTAATAAGCTTACTTCTTCAGTCTTGTTTGTTTCAATTTATTTTACTTCACCTTTGAGATGAAGTGCTGGTAAAACAAAGCAGTTTACTTAATTTTATCTTACTTTCCTTTGTTTTCGTTTACTCACTAGCTTACTTATTTACTTACTTACCTACTTACTTTTTTGCTTCCTTTTTTACTCACTTACCTACTACTGACTTACTTGATTACTACTTTAACTACCTATTGACTTACTTACTTTTTATTTACGTACTTACTTACATACTTACTTACTTTCTTACTGAATTTTTTACTTCCTTTTTCACAAACTTACTTATTTACTTTCGGCCTAGTCACTTACTTGTTTTCAGTTTCAATTCTTTTTACATAAACCTAATTAAATTAGGGCTATTTTACTGAACTTCTTTACTTTACTTCACTTCACCTTACTTCTTTACTTTGGTTTAAGTCTTATACTTACCTAACTTTACTTTTAATTCTGCCTCTACTTTACTTTGCTTCGCTTTTCTTTAAGTAGTCTTAGTTTATTTTACCTAATTTTTTTACTGTATTTACTTAAACTCACAATAAACTTACTCACTTTACTTTACCCTACTTTTATTTTATTTTATCTTCACTTTACCTTACTTCATCTTGTTTTACCTTATTTTAGTTTAGTTAACTTACCTAACTTTACTTTTAATTCTGCCTCTACTTTACTTTGCTTCGGTTTTCTTTAAACAGTCTTAGTTTATTTTACCTAATTTTTTTACTGTATTTACTTAAACTCACAATAAACTCACTCACTTTACTTTACCCTACTTTTATTTTACTTTATCTTCACTTTACCTTACTTCATCTTGTTTTACCTGATTTTAGTTTAGTTTACTTAACTTACCCAACAATACTTCATACTATAACTTCTTTTCAAGTAATTTCGTTGTTACTTTTTTTCTCAAAGTCTGTAATTAAATGGATTTAGTTAAGCTTTGTTTCTTTCCCTTTTCTCATTTACATAATCCTACTTACTCACCTAATTTTACTTTAATTTACTTCTCTTTATTTTTTCTACCTATTCAACTTAACTTCGCTTAAACCTATATACCTATACCTACTTAGTTGCCTGCTAAGTCATTTACTATCTTATTTAGATAATCATATAGATACTTTCTTAGATACTCTCTGACATACCTAAATTAAAGTCTACACCAATACTTTTTAAAATTTCGAAATACAAAATCCCATTTATCGATTAGATGGTGCAAGTGTTTCTGTTTATAGTAACAAAAAGATCACTCATTTCCTGTAAAACACCTTAACCCAAAGTACAGTGGTAATGATAGGTACGTTAAAAACTCAGCGACTAAGCCAATTTTTTTTATAAATAGCCATATCTATGTGTAGTGACATCTTTATTTCAATAAAACAAAAACTGAAATTTTGAATGGTGGGTTAGTTGGAAAGATGTACTGAGGGTTAGGTAGATCTACCAACGGGTAGAAGGCTGTATGAATGGGCTGTTTGATGAGTGGCTGGTTGGAACAAAACCTGATTGGATGAATTGATGGCTGAAATCATGAAAACGTCAATGGACGGTTAGATGAAAAGTTGGCTAGATAGCCGGAAGGTAGGATCGATCAAACTGATGGATAGCTGGTTGGTCAGACGAATAATGGCTTTATATACGCATGGAAAAGTGATGAATGAAGTATGGTTTGATGGATGTATGGTTTTATGATGGATGGATGGCCTTATGATGGATGGATGGATGAGTTGATGAACGGATGGCTTGATGCATGGATTGTTTGATGAATGGAGGGTTGGCTAGATAAATTAATGAATAGACGGTTGGGCGGATGGCTGGATTTTTGTGCCGATCGAAGAATGATTAAAAGGATGTTTGGACGGTTAGGTTGCTGGATAGACAAGGTCGGCTAGATGATGTACAGCTATATGGATGGATGGCAGGATGGATGAATGCTTGGCTGAATAGATTGGTAGATGACTGAATGAATAGTTGGCTTAGAGGATAGCTGGCAGGACTGATGGTTGGCAGGACTGAACCATGCGTGGCTGAATGGCTAAATAATTGGCTGGATGGATTGGCGATTGGAGTTTTAAGTGTCTGAATGGATGGATAGCTTGGTGGACGAGAAAGTGACTGATGGCTGGACGTCTGGTTGGATAGCTAGACCGATCAATTTTTTGGTGAACGGATAGCCGGGAGTAACAGGTTAGATGGATGGATGGCTGATTGCATGGATGGATGGTTGATTAGATGAAAAAATTTTGGATGAATGAATAGATGGTTGGCTGGCTGGTTATTCAGATAGATGGAAAGATTAATGCCACTTGGATGGATGACTGATTGGATAGATAGCTTTGTGGATGAATGGATGATAGGATGTTTGGGTGGGTGAAAGGATTGACGATGAGTTTACAGATTGCTGCTGTATGGTTGGTTGGATGGATCAATGGATGAATAATGGCTCTTCGGATGAAGGGATATATGGCTGACTTGGTAATTAGATGGATGGATAGACTGATGCCGGTTGGATGGATGACTGATTGGATAGATAGCTTTGTGGACGGATGGATGACAAGACGTTTGGGTGGCTGAAGGGATGGATGATGAGTACATAGATTGCTGCTCTATAAATGGTTGGACGGATCAATGGATAAATAAATGGCTCACCGGATTACGTGATGGTTGGTTGACTGGTTGCATAGTTGCTTGATGGTAAGGTTACTGGTTGAATGGGTGCTTGAAAGCTTAAATAGATGGACGTTTTTATTAATGGTAAAAGGATAGATGGCTGGATGTTTGGATCTAGGACTGGATGTATAACCTTTGTACTACACTACTCTATGCTGCCCTATTGTCTTTAGTCATTACTGTATACGATATAGCCAAACATGCAAACATATCCTAAGGCCATTTTACCTTAAAAAGATGGCAAATAAATGTCACAGGCATTTAAATGAAGCAATAAAACACTCATTATCTAGCAAAAAAGTAATGGCACATAAAATATTTAAACACATGTCATACATTACGTGATGATTAAAAAAAAACTTTTAAGAGCTTTCAAAAAGTGACGAAATTTTTATTTAAGTTAGTTGATCAGCTTTTTTTTCAGTTGATGTTTGGTAGCATGTGTTGTTGTAGTAACACGCCTAGTTATTTAGGATAAAATTTGGTTTTGTTTCAAAGGCCAGAACAAAAATCATATGCATTAAGTGAAATAATAAGACGAAATTAAAAAAAATCTCTCTCAGTTTTTGCAAAAAAAGTATGTGAGTTTAGTTTTTAGAAGCAACTTTTTACTATTTAGATAAACCATACAGTTAACCACTGGTAGATCAAATGAGTCTCTAGAGTCTGAAGATTTAAGAATTAGGCTTTGAAAACTTTATTCGTTTCAAACTCAATAATTTGACATTTTGAGAGGTAATGAAGAGCAATAACAAGGTTATTACGGGTAAAATTTTTGATAATTTGTTACGTATAAGTTGAGCCTTGTTACTTTTTGCAATTAAGACGCTCACTGTGTTTTTAGAATTAAAACAATTAATTGAACCAAAATATTGGATATTTTTTTGTTTCATTCCTTTTTTTGGCTGAAAACAAAGAAAAACTTACTCTTTTTACAGTTTCAATTGAAGAATTTGAAACAAGCATAATTAATTTATTTAAGTTCAACCACGTACTAACATGAATTGATTGAACTTTGTTTGAAGCAAGTTCAACTGTTTGATAATAGCGTTTTTAGTTCAAGTGCTTTGAATTCTAGTTGTATTAGTTTCGAACGAACTTAAAAAGTACGTGGTTCGAAACACCTACTCCGATCTTTTTGTAATCAAGCAATAAGCATTGATGAAAATTTTTTCAAGTTGTTTAATGGATCTAGAACTTTAAGGCGTCTTTGTTTTGCGCAAAAACTTTGACTGAAGAATGAAATAGCTGAAAGTTTTTTGAAACAATTGATGTAGTTATGCTTTGCTTTATTTATTGTGTTACCTGGAGTCAACCTATTGGTAGCTTGCTTTAAGATAAATGAATGAACAAACTCAAGTTTTACCTGAACATAACTGAATTTTTTTTTGCTAGTTGGTGTATTTTGGCCAGAGTTAAATGATTTGAGTGATTTGGTGTGCAGTCTTCTAATAAATTGGACTTTGTAAGGGTATTTTCGTTCATTTTTTTGAAGTATGAGCAGAATTAGAATTTTAAAGTTGATTTTTATTGTCAACTTCTGTAACTTTTGTAAACTCAAAGCTTCCAAAAAGTAAATTGTTTTGCAATAAAACTAAAAACGGCTGAAAAAAATAATGGTTTCAATTGAGCATGAGTTGTCCCATCTGCAAACAAAAAACAATAAGCTTTGATTTATCTTTGACAGACTCAGAAAACTTATATTGATACAAACCAGCCTAACAATGAGATCTTAAAGCTGCAGATGTGTGTTAATATGCTATCATGATTTTTAAAATCATTTCACACAAAGTCTCACAAAAGACAAAAGGAATCGTTTGTCGGTTTTGCGGACAGCGGAAAATAACTATCCCGGCGTTGCTTGAAACATTTCGTATAAAGTCTCAAAAAACTCAGAGGCATGACCGTTTGATTTAGCGGGCAATAGCTATCCGGGCGTTGCTCGTCGCTACGCTCCTCGGGAACGCCCCCGCTGGTAAAGTCGGTATGGTTCAACTTTCACTTCCAGAAGCGTGATAACTATCCAATTTATAGTCCCAGAACTGCTTTTGTGTGTTAATGTGCTATCCGTGTTTGCCGTAACATTTCATATGAAGTCCCACAAAACACAAAGGCATGGCCGTTTGGTTAAGCGGGCAATAGCTATCCCGGCGTTGCTCGTCGTTACGCTCCTCGGGAACGCCTCCCGCTGGTAAAGTCGGTATGGTTCATCTTTCACTTCCAGAAGGGTGATAACTATCAAATGTTTAGTCCTAGAACTGCTATTGTGTGTTAATGCGCGCTGTGCGTGTTTGCCGAAAAATTTCATATACAATCTCACAAAACACAGAGGCATGGCCGGTGGAATTAGCGGGCAACAGTTATCCCGGCTTGGCTCGTCGCTGCGCTCCTCGTGAATGCCTCCCGCTTCTATAGTAAATTTAGTTCTGCTCACACCCTAACAAATCTGATTCTTCTTCAGCTAGGGTGATACCAAAGCAAAGCAAAAAACAAATAAAAAAACCTATGAAACGATTTTTAATTAGGATGATTAATTTTAATTAATGATAACATGTCTTCCTTGAAATCTGGCGTGTCCTTCTTTTCTTTTCTTCTAGCACATTTTTGCCGGTTAAAAACTCTCGCAGAAAATGTTTGAACGGGCAAAAAGTGCTTGCAGAAAAGAAAAGAAGGACACACCAGATTTCATGGAAGAACGCCTCCCGCTTCTATAGTAAGTTTGGTTCTGCTCACACCTTAACAAATGTGATTCTTCTTCAGCTAGGAAATCTTCCATGAAATCTGGCGTGTCCTGCTTTTCTTTTCTGCAAGCA